>NC_052624.1:185381687-185651687 GCF_016161935.1 Mauremys reevesii | reverse complement strand
TCACATCAGACAGACAACTGCAAAATCTGTAAGGCCTTCAAGCCAAGAATTAAAAAAGAAAGACTTTCGACTTAAGCAGCTGCTCATGGAGGCTGCATAACAGCCCTCAACTTCGGACCATCCTACGGCTCCGGCGGCCTTGGTGCAGAGTTCCCCAGCATCACTTTGTGACCAGCACCGGCGGGGCACCCTAAGCCTATGGCACCGAGACAACACGACCGGCCCCGGCACCAGTCGACTTCACCAGCCCGGTCGAAGGGCCTACCCAAGGGCCGAGGGCGCTCTCCAGGAAGGACTCGAGTGCACAAAAGGGTAGCGCTGTCTCAGGACAGATCCCGGTACCCGTGGCTCTGGCACCGAAAGGTCCGTCGAGCCCCAGGGTAAGCACCTCGAGTGAGGAGGAAGGGCTGGAGGAGCTCCCAGAACAACCCTCTACACCGGACACATTTGAGGCGGCAAAGGACCTCATTGAATTGTCCGCAATGAGCCTCCTCCTGACCAAGGAGAAGCCTCTGGCACCGAGACTGCCGTCCAGAGGCAAACCGGGACTGGTGCACCCACTGAGGTCACCATCACGGCACCGCTCCCGGCATCGGTCCCAGTCGAGCTCCACCTCAGTAGACTCCCGGCTGCCCTTGACTCAGTGGGCCTCGAAGGTGTCGGGTCCCAGCTCACACTTGGCACCGGCCCCACCACCACAGCATTCCCCAGCTCCTCCAAGCAGACACCAGGACATTTCAAGGCCGGGCCCGACCGCTGGCCGTCATTCCCAGTCTCCAGGGTACCAGTACTGGTTGGCAAGGCACCATTCCCGTTCCCGGTCAATATGATATTACTCCCCAGTCCCTGACCAGCACCGTTCCTCAGCACCGCCGTGGCCCTCGAGCTCACCGTCCGCGGACTCCGAGGCGGACTCAGGCCGCTCTGGCTATGCCCGCAGGGCACCAGCCAGCAGAGAACACCAAGCCTCGTGGTACCCGCAGTGGGGCCCGCCAGGGCTGTGGCCTTTCTGGACACCATGGGCCTACCACCAGCAGCAAGGACCCACCTCCAGAACCTCGAGGTCCAGCTTCTCAGGACATCAATCCCGATCCCCTCATGGACGCCCCTCCTCTCACAAGGAGGCCACGGTTTCTAGACCGCCAGATGCATCACAGCACGGAAGGGCTGGGATGGCACCGAGCCCAGTGCCATTTCAAACACGCTCAGTTGGGCAAACCCCAGAGGAGCCCCTAGCCTGTGAAGAGTCACAGGAAGGGCTAGAGGATGAAGCGCAAAAGGTCTTAACTTCTTTGTCCTTCCCAGATGAAGTCGTGACGGGTACAGCAGTTTCAGGGCCTCCACTGATTGACCACAGGACACACCAAGAGCTGCTCCGCAGGGTAGCCCAAAATTTGGCCTTGCAGGCGGAGGAGACGGTAGAGCAGGAGGATCCCATGGTGGACATCCTAAGCCCCAAAGGCCCGTCCAGAATTGCGCTACCGCTCATAAAAACGATACAGTCCAATTATAAGACAGTATGGCAAACACCAGCCTCCAGTGCGCCAACAGCAAAGGGCGTAGAGAAGGAAGTACTTCGCTCCTTCCAAGGGGTTTGACTTCCTCTTCCGTCCCCCGCCACCCTGTTGGCTGGTCGTATCTGCAATCAACGAACGGGAATGGCATGGACAACAAGCCCCGGCCGCTAAGGCCAAGGAGCCGAAGCGGTTGGACTTATTTGGTAGAAAGATCTATTCGTCTGGGGGCCTACAGTTGAGGATTGCAGATCAGCAGGCGATCCTAAACAGACACAATTTTAATTCATGGGCAGCAGTCTCCAAGTTCAAGGACTCTTTGCCCCAGGGCTCACAGCCCGAGTTCATGGCCATCGTGGACGAAGGGAAGGCAGTAGCCAAAACCTCCCTGCAGGCCTCGCTTGATTCGGCAGATGCAGCTGCTAGGACAATAGCGTCGGGAGTGGTGATGAGACGCTCGGTGTAGCTGCAGGCCTTCCAGCAGAGGTCCAAAACACCCTCCAAGACCTCCCGTTCGAAGGGTCCGGCTTGTTCTCAAACCAAATGGACACCAAGCTGCATAGCCTTAAAGACTGCCGGGCGACCCTCAAGTTGTTGGGGATGCACACCTCGGCAACCCAGAGCAAGCCTTTTAAACCGCAGCCACCACAACAAAGACAGTACCATCCTCGCCCCAGGCAGGAACCTTACTGCAGAAGGGGCAGAGATAATAGGCGTAGGCGGAACAACATGCCTAGCCAGGGCCAGGGCCAGGGCAAGCCACAACCCGGCAACAAGCAGGGATTTTGAAGGTGCGCTCGAGGACAGCGCACCAAGCCTCTCACTGGATTCTCCCCTTTGTTTCATGAACCGTTTGTCCCATTTCTACCGTGCATGGTCCAGTATAACATCAGACCATTGGGTCCTGCGCACGGTGAAGGTGGGATACATGCTTCAGTTCTCCTCGCCCCCTCCCTCCCATCCCCGTCCCTCTAAGGGACCCCTCTCACAAGCAACTCCTGATGCAGGAGGTTCAGGCCCTTCTCAGGGCAGGGACGGTGGAGGAGGCCCCTCCAGACCTAAGAGGGAAAGGGTTCTACTCAAGGTACTTCCTTATCCCCAAGGCAAAGGGGGGTCTTCGACCCATTCTGGACCTACGCGGACTCAACAAATTCTTAGTCAAGGTCCGCTTCTGCATGGTCTCCCTTGGTTCTATTATCCCTTCCCTGGATCCGGGGGATTGGTACGCTGCCCTCGATATGAAGGATGCGTACTTTCACGTCGCCATTCATCCCGCTCACCGGCGGTTCCTGCAGTTCACCATAAGCCAGCACCATTACCAGTTTACGGTCCTACCCTTCGGCCTGGCGACGGCCCCACGGGTGTTCACGAAATGCATGTCAGTGGTGGCAGCACTTCTTCGACAAAGGAAAATGCCGGTGTATCCGTACTTGGACGATTGGCTTCTCGCGGGCCGGTCCGAGGACAAGGTCCATTCCCACGTGACGTTGGCACTAGACTTGTTCCACAAGCTAGGTCTCCTAGTCAATGTGCCCAAGTCCTCGCTGATACCTACACAAAAACTGGACTTCATAGGGGCAGTCACAAGCAAGCCTGCCGGTTCCCAGGTTCCTAGCTATCCAGCAAACCGTAATCTCTATGCAACGGTTCCCCACAACTACAGTCAGATGCTGCATGCAGCTTCTGGGGCACATGGCAGCATGCACCCATGTAGTCAAACATGCCCGGCTGAGACTCAGACCTATGCAACTGTGGCTAGCCCAAACATATCGCCCCAGCAGAGACCCCTTAGACCTTGTAGTGACAATCTCGGCTCGAGTCTCGGACTCCCTCTGCTGGTGGCTCGATCAGTAGATAGTTTGCGAAGGGATTCCCTTCGCTACACCGCAACCCACCTTGACACTGGTAACAGACGCATCAGACTTAGGCTGGGGAGCACACTTGGGGGATCGGCAAATGCAGGGGTTGTGGTCCAGGGAGGAAATGTCGCTCCACATCAATGTGAAGGAGGTAAGAGAGGTTCGCCTCGCCTGCCAAACTTTTCACACTACCATAGAAGGCCACAGCATGACAGTTCTGACGGACAACACTACCGCCATGTTCTACATAAACAAGCAAGGCGCTTCTCCTGTGGGACTTTTGTATAGCCCACTTAGTCCAACTAGTGGTGTCATACCTTCCGGGGGTGCAAAACAAGCTGGCGGACCGCCTCAGCAGATCATATCAAGTGCACGAATGGATGTTAAGAGTGGACATCCTGAGATCAATCTTCCGGAGGTGGGGATTTCCCCAAATATATCTCTTTGCCACTGAGGACAATAGCCAATGCCCTCTGTTTTGTTCCTTCCAGAACCGGAGCCCAGGCTCGGTGGTGAATGCCTTCATGATTCCGTGGGGCTGGAGTCTGAAGTGTGCCTTCCCGCCACTCCCACTCATCCACAGGGTCCTGCTCAAGGTCCGCAAGGACAAAGCGGTGTTGATTCTCATCGCACCGGCCTGGCCACGCCAGCATTGGTTTACGACCCTGCTGGAACTGTCAGTGACTGCCCCGATTACCCTGCCCCTGCACTGAGATCTCATCACGCAGGTCAGGGGTCGCCTGCTCCACCCGAACCTGCAGTCTCTACTTCTCACGGCGTGGAATCTCTGTGGCTAAATGCCGAGGAGAGTAGGTGCTCCCTCCAGGTCCAACAAATTCTCCTTGGTAGCAGAAAACCTTCCACAAGGGCGGCATACCTCGCCAAATGGAAGAGGTTCTCCTACTGGTGCGAACCTAAGCTCATACAGCCTCTTCAGGCCTCCGTCCCATCTATACTAGAATACCTGCTGCACCTCAAACATTAGGGTCTCGCCACCTCCTCCTCAGAGTACATCTGGCTGCCATATCGGCGTTCCACCCTGGGGAGTCTGGGCATTCCGTGTTTTCCAACCCCACAGTAGTCCAATTTTTTTCACCCACCGGTCCCCCCATGGAACCTTAACCTGGTCTTAACTAAGCTCATGGGACCACCTTTTGAACCCCTAGCCTCTTGCTCTCTCATGCACCTCTCATGGAAGTTGGTGTTTTTGGTGGCCATTACGTCAGCTAGGAGGGTGTCTGAGCTGAGGGCCCTCACTTCGGAACCCCCATATGCAGTTTTTTGCAAGGACAAGGTGCAGCTGAGGCCACACCCTAAATTCCTCCCTAAAGTGGTGTCTCAGTTTCACATCGGTCAGGTCATTTGTTTACCAGTATTCTTTCCCAAACCACACACAGACCCGAGTCACCACAGCCTGAATACCCTAGATGTCCATAGGGTCCTGGCGTTCTACCTGGAACGAACCAGGCCTTTCCACAAGTCGACACAGTTGTTCGTCGCCATTGTGGAGAGAATGAAGGGCCTCCCTGTCTCGGGGCAACGGATATCATCGTGGATTGCATCCACGCATGCTATGAGCTCGACAAAGTGCCAGCCCCAGCGATCACAGTTCACTTGACTAGGGCTCAAGCGTCCTCGACGGCTTTCCTGGCACAGGTTCCGCTCCAGGAGATCTGTAAAGCAGCCACCTGGTCGTCGGTGCACACATTCACAACCCACTACGCAGTCCATCATCAGGCCAGAGAGGATGCGGCAGTCGGCAGGGCTGTGCTTCAATCAATTGTTCCTTGACTCCTACCCTCCTCCTATGGTAAGTTTGTGAGTCACCTAATGTGTAATGGACGTGAACAATCACTCAAAGAAGAAAAACGGTTACCTACCTTTTCGTAACTGTTGTTCTTCGAGATGTGTTGTTCATGTCCATTACACTTCCCACCCTCCTTCCCCTCTGTCAAAGTCTCCCGCAAGAAGGAACTGAGGGAGGGTTGGGCTGGCAGGGGTAGATATGCACCAGAGCGGGGCGCTGCTATGGCAGGGCCCCCCTGCCAGCCCGACGGGAGCCGCTAAGGGAAAAAGTTTCCGATGTCCATGCACGCAGCGCACACCTAATGTGTAATGGACGTGATCAACACATCTCGAAGAAAACAGTTACGAAAAGGTAGGTAACCATTTTTTCCTATTGGTTTTTTCTATGATTTCTCTTCCCCTCCAGTAGGAGGCCAATATTTTTTTCCCAATTTTCTTCTTAGAATGTTTGTCTTTGTATATCTACTGCTGACAAAAATTCACCATTGAAAATATTGTGCCAGATAGTCAGTTGGACCTTCCATAGAGCTATGCAGATTTACAGAAGCTTCAGGATCTGGCCCTTTATCTCTTAAACGAGTATATCTTTCAAGCAAAGTACACATATTGTATGAAAGGTTATATGCTCTTGTAACTTCTGGCAAAGTTATTAATGCTTATATATTGCAATTACTTACTTGCTGTTTTATTGTGGCCTTTTAGAATGTTGGTATTAGACCAATTTACAGTCTAGCAAAGCTTTCTGATCAAATATTACATCTGCTTCTCAAAAAAAATATATAAATAAATTCTCCACTGCTCTGTTGTGAATCACATCTGTTGCCACCCAGGGAATGATGCCTGCAGGACTTTTTCCTTAGAAATTAATTTCCTCTTTGCCTGCTTTGCTCTGTGTTTAATGATACAATTGTAGTCTAAAACTCTTTGCTTCAATAAAGCGCACACTACATTTTTCTTTAGGAATCAAACACTAACTTTTTGTCAAGATATTTTCCGCATGTGGTAACTGTATTCAGAAACAAAGTTAAGAATATACTTTGATGGTGGGACGTATGATGGCTGCCATAGTCTTTGGATATCTTTGAAAAGAGCTTTGCATTTCCTCCTGTGTTTGCAAGTTTTTCAAATTAGCAATTCTTAGTCAAGATCTATTTTTAAAAATTGTGAAATAAGTGGAGATTAACCAAGTCACCCCAAGGAAATTCTGAAAAATCAGATAAAACCACATTTGTAAAAGAATGCTGTTAAAACTAAACTTACCAGTAAATTTATCTTCACTGTTTTCTCAATTATCCATTGTGAGGGACAGAACAGAAAGAAGACTGACAATACCGAACTAACTGTGTTAGAAGCATGAACTACAGATATTTAAAATGTTCATAGAGGTGTATAGCTGAAGGTCTGGCAAGACATTACCAGTAAACTACTGCAAGAAGACTAAAGCCCAAAATAGAACTATTGGAAAACTATTGCTGAGGAAGTAGTATGACATGACTAACTGACATCATATTCTGAGGAGACTAGCAAGATATTTTTTGCCCAGTTCAGGGTTGTGATCATTCAACCAGGAGAACTTAGAAACAAATTTTTAATGTTGACAAGGGATGGACTTGTCATCCTTCCCTCCACCTACCACATCTGCTGATTGCTGCAAGGTAAGAGGATGTACAGAGCTCTACTCCGCAAGCCGCCTGCTTGCTGAGAGGAAGGGGAAGGGAAGAGGTTTCTGTTTATCTACCCTCCCTCCCATCTTGATTTTTGAGAAAGGTGGGGGTGGCTGGGACGCGGGGAAAGGAATATGGAGGAACTCTCCTATCACTATAATTCCAGTGCCTGCATACTCCGCTGCTCGTAGCAATATGTGCACTGGAAAGATACTGGCATTGTCTGTCTACAGATTCAGGAAGATAACACTGCATCAGTTCACGGTTGGAAGTTTATAGCCATTAAGACAAGACATTTAGCTTTTTAAAATGAAAATTTAAATTCTTCAGAAATTAATATCTTAGTCCCTCATGCTTAGTCACCATATGCAAATCAGAGAATAGAGTTTTCATATCTTGAAGCATAACATGATTGTATAAATTCTGAAATTCAATAGTTACCAAAAACATATAGTCACTTGGTAAACGTGAATGTTTTGAAGGGAAAACATAAAATAAGTATTTTTATTTCATAAAAAGTTGCCCATAAAGCATGAGAGCAAAACATTTTTTTCTCTTTACTTGCCTTAAAGTCACTGAGAGTTTCCTTGCAAACCAATTTCTATATGACAACGAGATGAGTGAGTTGCAAATTTTTTTTTAATGATTACCTCAGGTTTTCATTCTTTGTGTGCTACTTTCCAACTACACCTGGAAATGTTCTATTTCTCATATGAATTTTGCCTAATTGTATCTAAATTCTGTGAAAAATCTACATGTTTTACAAAATAAAATTCTTTCACAAAATTCTTTCCTTTTTTAACTTTACTGTATATATGCAATGGTTCTGGATAATATTTAAGCAAAAGGGAGCATGAGTGCCTTTCTGGTTAATTTTGAGAGAAAGTACAATTTATTTGGAATCGATACCCAGCATGTAATGTGTATGTTCTTAATATTTTAGTGAGTGATGGTCTAACTGTTACTATACTATACAAGTATACAAAAATTGAGATAAAATTTCATTTTTCATATATTACTGGGCAGAGGGGGTGGTATACTTGCAGTGAATAAGTGGGAAGGAAGATTTATGACTGTGACAGCATGACTATATCTCTGAAGAGCACTAATGGAAGTACCCTATATCAGATGCATAAACTGGATGTTAACTGTCTAAACAAGTTCTAGTTTCTAAACACTAATTATAGTGTGTCTGATGCTTTTAACTTGCTCTCTTCCTATGACTTGCTGTGTTGCACTGTCATACTGGGACAAAGACAGGATATCAAAAATAAGCATTTACAAATAGGAATAAATCTTAGTGTGAAGCATTCCTTACTGTATTTTTAAATTATTTGTGGATTTTTAGTAATCTACCATCATACACAAAAAATATTTTAAAATAAACCTCAGAAGTATTATTCTTAACCTTTTAACACAAAAATATTTTTACATTTCAAGCCTCACAAGAGAGGAAATTTAGGGCCTCTCTTTAAATGCTCACAAGGAGCAAAAGAGAATGTAACGGGAATATCTGCACACTGGATTAATTCCAGTTTGGCTGATTATATTTTCAAAATGTAGTTTATTTTATTCACTTTCAGTACAGCTTAGATAACAAATGATATATGATCTTTCTATGAGCTTAACAGAAGAACCTAGCTGGTGGTGATCTCTCTCTCCTGTTGTTATGCTTCATCATGGAACCCTGAACCACCCACGCTTCAATTAGAGCTTTCTAAAATTCAAGGATGTCAGTGGTGAACATGGTGTCACTCTATGACTGACACCCTATAGTTCCTTACAGATGTAAAGTGGTCTCTGAAAACATACAATTTATGTTGATTCTGAAATTCCAGGCTTACTCCAGTTACAGGCTAAATTCGTCAAATTCGGAAACAATGTTAATTTCCAGTGACCTATTCTAGACAACTTTGATTCTCTCTGTTTGCCAGAAAGTCTTTCTTCATACATATCATGGAATAGTGTTAGAAATATGTGGTAAGAGGCATGTCTGACACACAACATCCCATTTTTTTACTCTTTGACAAATGTAAAGTGTTGCAGTTGACCTTTTAAGATTGACCTAAAAAAGATCTTTTATCTTATGTTATTTATACATAGACTTTTTAACTGAACAATCTTTTTTGCGTGTATGTGTGTGGCTCAGATTGTCACAGAAAATGTAACATTAAAAACTGGATCTCTAGGCATAATCCATTTTAAGTCCATTTAAGTTGTGGCAATATGTTGTTACCATGAAGATATTTACAACTAGAAAGATGCACCTCTACCCTGATATAACGCGACCTGATATAACACGAATTTGGATATAACGTGGTAAAGCAGTGCTCCGGGAGAGGGGGGGCGGCTACGCGCTCCAGTGGATCAAAGCAAGTTCAATGTAACGCGGTTTCACCTATAACGCAGTAAGGTTTTTTGGCTCCTGAGGACAGCGTTATATCGAGGTGGGGGTACTGATTTTTTCCCCCCATACCTATACTTGTATTTTCAAAGCACAAGTCACAATGTTATCTAGATGCCAAATACAAGATTTCCAAGGTTTCTATGTTTTTCTGCTAGGGCCATCTTCTCTGCTTCTCTCTCGGTGAAGTTTAAATATATGGGTCTTTTTTGGAAGGCAGTACAATATCTATAGAAGAAAGAATACTCACCAATTAGCATTCTGTTGTCTCTATAGATAAAACCCTGTTTAAAAATGCCTTTGACATTGTGCTCTACAAAGACATAAGACATGAATTCATCCTGACTTTTTGTCATCAGGAGTTCCACAACTGGGTGGCTTTCACCAAAAACCGCTATCTTTCCCAGTTCATGGACTGTTTTGTGTCTCTGCTTCCTCAGCATAGTTGGATTTCTCCTGGCCGTTTCTCTGGGTCATTGGAAAATAATTAGTCCTTCCCCATACCATGACATTATACCCCTTCTGAATTTTAGAAAAGTTCTTATGAGGCACATCTGTATGCTTCTCTGGGCACTACAGTGCTATAGTACTTCTAACATTAAGGCTGATTACTAGATACAACCATGCAGTCTTCTAAAAATTAGCTGTAAATTTAGCCTTCTCTCCAATAGCTCCCCCACTTTTTTAACATATTGGCATTGAATTATTATTTTTTGTCCTCTACCCTACATCATTGTAGACCCAAGGCAAAAGCATCAGCAACATTAACATGCAACCACTTTAGTAAATCTACCCTGTTATGTGGAGGGAGAAAGTAAGAAGGAAACAGAGAATACTCATTGTGGAATAATTTCCCATTAATTTCCCAGCAGTAGCTCATTTGAGCACACATCCTTGACTAATCCAAGGGAAATTTCTTTCCCCTTTGCTTTAAAAAAAAAAATTATATTGAACACTACCTTTCACTTACATTTGAGATGAAAATGTCACTGCTTGAGGCAGGTCTAGATAATTTCTATCAATCCAGTGGGGGCAAATATCCAGTTATGTTGCTTCCAAATTGAAGTTGGAAATGGTGACTCCTCCAGGATGAGTAACCCTGCTTTTTCTGCACTAATTTTCTTAAATTAACTGAACTGATTGTAATTCCTGGTGACTAATTTACCCAAAAAAGGACTAACTTGGCTTGTTTTGTTGCCTTTTGATGGTGCTCTCTGCTGTTTTGTGACATACCTGAGCTTTATTTCTAGTCCCAGTATTAGTCCCCTGCTGTCAGTGTAAATAGTTGGGAATAAAGCGTGGTAGCTTACTCTGACCCTCAGCTTGCTTCACTCAAAGATAACCCTTTTGGCCATTAAGGAATAGCCTTGATGTGCTTCAAAGGGATCTTTTCCAGTTCCCCTTGTCAGCAAGTGCAATAGCTGCCAATGACTTACTGATATCTGTAAAATAACAAAATGGAAAAGTCCTCAGGGCTCTTGGGATACTCCTTCATAATCTGCTTTACTCCACCCCCAAAGGGACAAAATATTACAAACTAATCTCTTACATAGTACTGTCTTTTTCCTGATCACTCTGATATTTTTATTACAGGAACACTTACTCAGAATGAGATGATATTTAAGCGCCTCCATCTGGGTACTGTGTCTTATGGGACAGACACAATGGATGAAATTCAGAATCACATTATCAATTCGTATTCACAGGTATCTCATTTTATAACTTATTTTCCTTTATATTAACAGGTTTTCTCAGTGTTGATGGGGCATTGCTATGTTTTTTAGGTCTAAAAAATTGAGATGTGAAAGTTTTTCCATTTACACTCCCTCCCCCCCCCCCCAGGGCATCCTCAGGGTCCTAGTTTCGGGCAACAATTTGGCCTTCCCTAAAATTAATATACTGTAATGTGATATGGAATTCCTGCCTGATTCCAAACGTCTTTCATAGCCCACTGTCTGTCTAGGAAGCAAACTCTTCCTCTATCTAGTACTATTAATTGATGAAAATTCAATATTTTTTCTCTGAAGCATAGACAGAAAGCCATCCAGCAAACTGACCACAAATTAAAGATAACACTGTATCTAGAACAATGCTGATGAGATTAATTACATCTTTGAAGATACTCATCACAAAGACCTAAACATTGTAAAGCCATGTTAACTTGCATAAGCAATAAAGAAAAAAAGTTTGTCAAAAGGATAAGGATGGAAGCAGTAGGAAAAGGAATATTCTATTAAATTTCTTAACAGGGATTACACAGGCATAAAGGTTTTTTTTAAAAAAAGAAAGGTTCCCCAACTTTTTTCTAACGTAGTTAAGAACAGGGTATTTGCTAGAGTCCCTGCAGGATAATTCCAGCTACATTCAGCAATGAGTATATTTTATTGTGTGTATCCCATTTGAAACTAAATTGTGCATGTACACTCCAATAGGGGATATTGTGGATATCACTATGAATACTATGATGCCCCTTCCCATTTTCTGGTGTGAGGGGTAAAGGTTGTTGATTGGACTGTCAAGGGAATGGCCACCTGTTGGGGTCCTGGTTGGCGGCAGGTATGCCTCTGGCACCTCCTTCTCCTTTCTCCACTTGCCCAGAACACATGTGGAAATTGTGCTAGGGCAAGCACAAAGGAGAGTGGAGTAGAATTCCACCTCCTGTTGCTGTCCAGTAACCATTTTGGGAGAGGGCATAACAGAGGTGAAAGTAAGCCGGTACTGGTACTGGCAAGAGCTAGTATGCCATGCCGGACTGGACCGGCTTCTCCGGTGGGTTTAAAGGGCCCAGGGCTCCAGCTGCTGCAGGGAGCCCAGGCCCTTTAAATCACCACCGAAGCTCCAGCAGCCAGGCTCGGACGAGGATTTAAAGGTCCCGGAGCTCCAGCCCCTTTAAAGTGCTGCCCAAGCCCCACTGCCAGAGCTCCGGCAGCGCTTTAAAGGGCCTGGGGCTCCCTGCAGCAGCCGGAGCCCTGGGCCCTTTAAATCACTGTCAGAGCCCTGCCTCCACTGTCCCAGCCCTGCCGCCCCAGGGTAGCGGCGGCAGGGCTCCTGTGGTGATTTAAAGGGCCCGGAGCACCACGGCGGCCGGAACCCCGGGCCCTTTAATTCATCCCTGAGCCCTGGGGCTCCCAGCCACTTCTGTAGCTGGTAGCTCCAGGGTGATTTAAAGGCCGTAGGGCTCCCAGCCACAGCCAGAGCCCCAGGGCCTTTAAATCTTGAAAGGCCCCGCCTCTTCTGGTTGAGGCCATGCTCCACTCAGGACTCCAGTGTACTAGTAAGTCCTTTAAGTTACTTTCACCCCTGGAACATAAGGAAGCAGATTGGCTCCAGTGAACATCCATATGCATTCCCCTCACCCACTGAGTTTAATTATTCCTGGGTACACAACAACCATCCTTGCTGCTGAAAGCTGCTCTTTGCCTTATATTTTGTTGTTTTCAGAGCTGGTTTTCCAGGCTTGCTGTGGATCTAACTTTGATCCCATTTTGGGATCAAGAAAGATACTTTTCCTTCTCTGGGCAAGATTGGCACAATTTTGGTGGTGGTTATGGGGCTTTGTTTTGTCTTTTTTCCCCGTGCTCACAGCATCATGGAGGCCTGGTAGGAAAGGATAAGAAAGATGAAAGTACCTTCAAAAAAAAATTTAAAGACGAGGGGGAGCAGTGGTTAATAAATGTTAATGTCAATATATGCAGTGTTGTAGCTTTGTGAGTACCAGGGTATTAGAGAGACGAAGTGAGCAAGGTAATTTTATTGGACCAACATCTGTTGGTGAGAGAGACAAGCTTTCAAGCTACACAGAGCTCTTCTTCGGGTCTGTTAAAGATATTCAGAGCATCACAACTAAATCAAGCTCAAAGGGATCATTCAAGGTGAAGTGGCCCATTGAGACCCCTGGTTTGAGATAGGCATGCTTGTAGCACCTCCTTGTCCTTTCTCCACTTGCCCAGAACACACACACAGATTGGGCTAGGGTAAGCATAAAAGTGAGTGGAATACAGTTCTACCTCCCACAGGACAAAAGTGAGGGTTAGTGGGTTACAGATTTTTGCAATAAGCCACAAATCTATCCTTGCCACCATGGATATCACTTCTGTATATACCAACGTCCCTCACGAAGATGGCATAGCAGTCTGCCTCAAATAATTACAAGACAATGGACAACATTCAGCTATTCACCCCCCAAAAATCATCAAACTCATCCATTTTACATTCAACAACAAACATTATCCAAACTGTGGGTACTAGGATGGGCTCCCTCTCCATGGGTCACCTTGAAGAAGAATTTCTGGACAAAGGCACCACAAAGCCAATTTTATACCTGAGATACATAGTTGATATTTTCATCCTCTGAACAGATGACTTAAACTCCCTCATAGATTTCCACCACTGCTTCAACAACCACCACCCGTCCACTAAACTCTCTCTGGAACACTCCCACACTAGCATCAAGTTCCTGAACACCATGATCAGCTTCAGCAGTGGAACCCTACAGACAACGATATACAAGAAACCCACAGATCACCATACCTACCTTTACAGATGCCGTAACCACCCCAAACGCACCAAGAAATTTGTTATCTGCAGCCAGAGACTCAGATACCACAGAATATGCTCCGAGGAGAAAGTCCAGGATAAGTGACACCTTAAAATACTCAAAACCACCTTCACCAAACAAGGGCGCTCCACTAGAGAAGACGATCACATCATGAACTGGGCCTTCAAATATCCTGAGAAAATGTGCTTCAATACAGAAATAAAAACCTCTCTGACCATACACCCCTAGTTGTCACCTACAACCCCACACTGGAATCCATGAAAGGTATCATCAAACAACTATACCCCATACTCAATGGTGACCCCATTCTGAAAGAAATCTTTCCTGAACATCCCTCCCTCCCTTTTAGTATTCAAACAACCCCCCAACCTCGCCACGCTGACCATCAGAAGCAAGCTCTCCACAGACCAGGATACACCAACTCAAAGGAGCACCAGACCCTGCCAGAACAACAGATGTGACACAGAACCTGCAGTCATATCTCCACTGTGCTATGATCAATACCGCTGACAACACACCTTTTACGATCCATTGGTCCTACACATAGAATCATAACATGTCGTGCACCTCATCCAGTGCACTAAATGCCCAAATAACTGTGTGGGTGAAACCAGACAATCACTACACACTCAAATGAACTCAGACATGAAAATGATAAAAGGCAAACACGCCATTTCACCTGTGGGTGAACACTTTTTACAGACCGATCACTCTATATCTTATAAATCCTCTTCCTTAAAGGAAACCTGCACATTTAAAAGACAAATCTGGGAGCTTAAATTCATAACTTTGGTAGACACTAAAAATCATGGACTGAATAGAGATTTAGATTTGATTTATTACAGCAATCTGTAACCCACTAACCCCCCTTTTTTGTCCTATGACTACAGGGGGTTGATGGGTCACTTCACCTTGAATGGTCCCAGAATATATGCTGGCTACTTAAGTTAAGCTATCTGTTCGATCTTGTATTTAGCAGTGACACTCTGAATACCTTTCCCAAACCTGAAAAAGAGCTCTGTGTAACTCGAAAGCTTGTGTCTCTCACCAACAGAAGTTGGTCCAATAAAAGATATTACCTCACCCACCTTGTGTGTCTGTCAATATACATTGTCACAATTGGTGGCTGGTGTGCAGTACAGGCCAGGGTCTCCAAGGGGCCAACTCCAGGGTAAATCTGAGCACAGGACCCAGGAGGGGACTAATGGACCCTGTAAATTATGAGTTCCTTGGTTGTGTGGTGTGGGACCATTTAACACCATACTGAACTCAGTTATTACCTGGTAGCGAGGGAGGAGGTTGGTAGACAAACCCCCTTTAATATTAAAACAAATACAGTTGTGGACTGCAGCTTTAAATCCATTCACTTGACTATATCTTTATTCTCCTGCATGTCCTGATCAATATATCTGCTTACTTAGCTGGTATCTATGTTAAAAATAGCTTTATTATGGAACAATACATCTTGGAAATGGGATATAGAGCTTTTGTTCCTCAAGATCAACAGTCCAAATTCAGACCAGAATAACAGTGACTGAAAGTCATTGCCATCTGATGGCTGTTAGGTGGCTTATGTAAAAAGAATTGTTAGTCCTAGTGGATCATGTTAGGTGTCTACAGTAACAACAACAAAACAATTCCAGTTGTCAGTCTCAGCAGAGAGTCCTAGGGCTGACTGGGAGTGGAGACTGAACTACAGTTTTAATCTAGAAGTCTATTCATAAACACTAAATTAACTTTTGGGGGAAAAATATCTCTAATTAAAAAGAACTGCATGCTTCATAAATGTTTGCTTACCTAAAAGATTAGCTTATTAATTTTAAATTGTAATAAACTTTTAATATTTGCTGCTATGCGACAGACTGAATATTTGTAATTGTGAAGCATTTACCTCTGAAATAAAAAAAAAGTGAAGAAGAAAAATTAGTTTATTTTTCCAAGTGTGGACAAGGATTTTCCAAATCCAGATTAGCAGTTACTAGCTGGCGGAAAGCAACTTTGCTATTTTTCTAGAATTTCTTTCTGTATTTCAGTGTTGTGTATTATAACTTAACATTTAAATAATATTTTAATTATTTTATATGTTGATAACTATTGCAAACAGAAAATAAAGGAACCCTTGTACACAAAATAAACTATTCAACAGTTGTTTCAATCAGAAATGTATTGTGAGGTTTTTTATTTAAGCTATGGTAATAAAAGCTGCCAGTTAGACAGACACCGGTTCTTATGTGACATTGATTTTTATCCCTTGTTTGTGTTCTGTTTTTATTATTAAGATGACAATAGTCTAGTAGGTCCACTGTAATGCAACACACAAATCTATTATAACCTGATTATATTTCCCCACTGGAAGCATTTTGTGATAGAGGGCATAATCTTTAATGGAATTTGTGTGAAATTAAATTATACAAGCATCAATAAACATAACATAATTCAGAAGGAGTAAATCAGCTTAATTTATTTGCAGCTGTAATGCCATCAGTGTTAGCAGAATGCAAATGCAGAGGTTTAAAGCAGTAGCTGAAAAACAGTGCCAGATGAGCAGAAAGTTAAACCCTTTATTAGACAGCACTGTAATTTGATGGGCAGAATGTTCACGGTTCAGCAGATCAGTACATGCAGTTGGGAGAGAAAAAAGGCTTGGTTTCTAAAGAGAATTTCTGAGTTACTCTGAAGTGAACAGAAAAGTGTTTGATAGTACTGGTGAGATGAAGGGAGGTTATCATTTCATAACCTGACCAAAAAGGCCTCTTCCCAAGTAGGTTAATAACCAAATATAATCTGTTTCACCTCAGAGATAAATGCAATTAGGTTCAGCTGAGCATGGCTGGAGTATGACATAAACTATGGTGCTAAATTGGTTACTGTAACAGCAACATGATTTTAAAGGGAAATGGATACTCTTATTCTCTTTGCTACCTGCCAAATGGGTAGCTTTTTCATTGTTAGATTTTTCTGTCCTGCCCAACCCAGGAAAATTTTCATGCTGAAG
Source organism: Mauremys reevesii (assembly GCF_016161935.1). Taxonomy (NCBI): domain Eukaryota; kingdom Metazoa; phylum Chordata; order Testudines; family Geoemydidae; genus Mauremys; species Mauremys reevesii. The sequence continues at coordinate 185,634,887 of NC_052624.1, read as the reverse complement.
TAAAAGCAACTGTTACATGAACTAGATTAATTCATATAGAAATATGTTTCATTAACATGTAAACTCAGTAATTTGTATATAGTTCCAAAGGTGTGTATTGTGCTTTAGAGGCAAAGAAATAGACATGGGCCAAGATTTTCAAAAATGACTAGTGATTTTTAGGTATCTCCATTTTGGAGTGTCCAACTAGACACATGTTAAAGGGGCCTGATTTTCAGAAAGTCCTGAGGATTCACCCTCTGAAAAGCAGGCTCCTTTTAAATGTTTCTAGTTGGGCACCTAAAACTTGATGTACACACTAACACTAGTCACTTTTCAAAATCTTGGCCATAGTCCCCGTCCTAAAGAACTTGTATTCTTAATTTATCACAAAAAGACTGAACTGTAAGGGAGAAAACAACATGCATGGGAGAGAAAGGGGGTAAGGAAGAAATACAGAGAAAAAGCTTGTCATTTTTTTGGTGGTTCCGTTCACATCCAGTTAGTTACTGGCTTAAAAGTGCAGTTCTTATTATTTAAAAGGACTGAATTAGAGGCTCATGATTTTAAAGGATTGTAGGAAAAGGTGTGTTTTGAGGAGGGATTTACAGGAAAAGAGGAGAGTTCTGTGGCCCACAGTGTCAGGGATCAAAGCAAAAGCTGTTTTAAGTATGCCCTTTCATTAGATACCTGCTTTAACTTTGTTGACTGAATGGGTATTTTAAAGTCCTGTGAAAGGTGACCTGTAAAACTAGAATGGAATAATTATAATACATTGTCAGATGATAGCAGATTATTGAAAAATGCATTTGCTCCTCTAATGCATGTAGACTCAAACTAAAATGCATAAAAAGTAGGAGAGTGATAGGTCTGGAAAGAGACAGGCTTAGTAGGTTGATGTTGTGTCTGCATATGCAATTGCTCTGCCAGTATAGATCAGCACTAAGGTGCAACACAATACAGTTGTTTTCAAGGGGTGACTTTTCAGGTGTACATTGACATTCATCTAGTTTCTTTCTTTTGTTGGATTTATTCATTATTCATTGCCTTGGGTGTTTGTTTATTATATTTTAAAGATGCATTCCCAATCTAGTGGAAACAGTACCAGCTCGACACCTTCCAGAAAAGTGCAGTCTTCAGCACCCAAGGTCCGCAAGACTGTCAGCAGTCGGATACATGAAGCAGTGAAAGCTATTGCTTTGTGTCATAATGTCACCCCAGTATATGAATCCCATGCTGGAGTGAATGGAGAAACAGAATATGCAGAAGTGGATCAGAACTTCAGTGATGAAAATCGAACTTACCAGGCTTCTAGTCCTGATGAGGTTAGTGTGCCATGTTAAAATGTTTTAGTTTGTGAGTAACATTGAGTTTCTAAAAAAAAAAAAGTATTTAACAAAAGAACAGAACTTTGAGTGAATTAGTATTTTTTTGGTGGAGGGGGGAGTTCTTCACGAAAAAAGTTGATTATTACAAACACATGGAGGAAAGAAAATAATATGCTGATTTGATGTAGGAAAGGTCTGATATTCTGTACTTAGAGTTGGTCTTAACTGTTTGACTGAGTCAAGTTGTGGAATCAACTTTGTGGGTTTGATATGAAAGTACTGCACTTGTAAAAATCAATAGTTGGGTATGTAAATTGGTTTTCAGGACCTTGCTCCAGAATATAGTCATGCAACAGACATTCTATAGGATTACAAATCTAGACTCACAATGACAAAGAAGCAGATTCCCCCTTACAAACATGAGTGGAGCAGTGGGTGACACTACTCATTAGGTGCACAAATGGATTTAAAAAAAAATCTATGCATAGAGACCATTTAGTTCAAGCAACAGTAGACAACATGAAAGCCTTGGATTTAGCCAAAGTTTTACAATGTTCAGCACAAATTAAAGCTCAAATTCAGGAAAGGACATAAGCACATGCTTAACTTTGAGCATGTGATTAAATTCCATTTCAATCAATTAAGTCTTAAGCACAAGTCCCATTGATGTCAATGGTACTCTGCATCTGATCAAAGTTAAATACATGCTTAAGTGCTGTGCTAAATAGGGATGCATTCTTGAATCAGGGCCTAAATGTATTATCCATGTTAGCCGATAAAATTCTTCAAAGGAATATATTCATGGGCGTGACACAAGGCACAGGATTCAAAATTCCATAGAAGTGACCCATAGAATGACAGTTAGAAATATATTAGTTGTACCCTTTGTGAGAAATACAAATACAAAGTAGCATATTTTTTATCCTAATTTGGATCTCCATAAGCAAACGTGAGGAGTCAAATATGATTTGTATATTTAAAGTAGTATGTATTGGGGGAGGGATAGCTCAGTGGTTTGAGCATTAGCCTGCTAAACCTAGTTCAATCCTTGAGGGGGCCTGTTAGGGGTCTGCGGCAAAAATCAGTACTTGGTCCTGCTAGGGTCCCTTCCAGTTCTGAGATCGGTATATCTCCATGTAAGTGTTAATAGTGCCTAGAGGCTGCAATGGATATTTTACTGTGCTTGCTATAAGTGTTACATAAATATTAAATATTTCATCGTATAAAATACCAGCACTATCCTAGCTCCTCAAGTCACAGTTTTTCAATGTAGAAACAAATTACAAATAGTATTTTTAGGAAACTTTGTCCCCATTATATTTATTGTCAAGTACTTCATATAGAGCCAACTAGCATGGCTTGTGGGAATTTCATATGCTATAATGACTGTCCATAGGGTCTAGGAACTGTAAAATAAACCTATATGGATAACTGGCTAAGGCATTCATCCCTTTCCTTAAGATTAAAATCAAGGTAGGATTTCAGACATCCTGCTTTGGGTATATAATCAATAATCCACAATCAGTTGTAGGCATTTCTATGGGTTTACATAATGTATGTGATCTCGATGAATGGAGATAAGCAGAAATTGTGTTTATGCATACCAGTCATGTTTGGAATTTATTATAAATATATAATTTGTGTTACCATATTTGCATATTGATTGTTGGATCATATTCTAGGCTACCTCAATACACTGAGGGAGAAAGATACTATAAAACATAATAAAAATGGATTTTTTTAGATAAGAAAATAACTAAATATAAAGAGCAGATGACTAAGGATGTAACGTTCCTTTGACCCTGGAAACAAAGAATGACCTAAATCAGAGGAATAGAAACCCAGATAGTAACCCTTTGCAAATTGTGCCCATGTGGAAGTTGTGTGTAGAGCCTGAAAAACCTGCTGTAAAAGAGCACAGCTCCACTTTTGTCTAGTGGATGGGGGCAAGTGTAAGAATTTGAGGATAGCGTGAAAGTGCTTGACTTCTGAAGGTAGATAGAAATTTGACTTAGCAGAGAGGAAGAGCAGTTTGATGGGTGCTGAAAAGACAAATGGTGGATTTTACATGGAGGGTCGAAAGGAAATCAGGAGCTTATTGGATTAATGCTGGGCTCGAAGGGTAGAAGAAGCAGGCCCTGTGTTACTGATATGGTTCAGAGGAGCAGCAGGGAGTATGGCCATAGGAAAATGTTGATGCTGGGCCAGGTGGCTCAGGAACAGGACTGGAAGCTGATGGAAGAGCAGGAAGGGAGATTTTCCAGTTGAAGGAGAACTGGATCAAAATAACTGGCTGGTTGAGTGTGTGTGAGTTGCCTCACATAGGAATGAGACTTCACAGTTTGAAGAGGAGAGGAAGAAGGAAAGTAATGGAAGACAATCTGAGGCTGGAAGGGGGCGTGGTGTAGACTGGTTTTAAGGGAGAGGAGCCATAGTTGTACATCTTAGGAGAGCCATGTATTCAATCACCCAAACTTGAGAATTCAGACTACAAACTAATGAAGCAAAATCACTCACCAACCGTCTTTTGAAGATACAGTCCTAAGTGTTTTTTATCTTTTAAAATTAATTTGCCTCTCTTTGAAACTAGTAAAATTAGTACATCAAACACGTATCTTTTAATTTAATAGGATATTGCTTTTGGGTAAAATATCACTATGAAGCCACAAAAACATTTAAATAATGTAAACATTTCAGCATGACCAAAAAGAAGTGGAAAGTGAAAGACTAGGAGGTCTTTATCATAATTTTTTAAAGAGCTCTATTGATGCAATGTTTGCAAATCACTGGAGCCTAAGGAAAATAATGTAAATGGTTCATTATTTAGCTTATTGAACTTTCCTGCAGTTAGGTTGACAGATGATGCCAATGTTTCCCAATCACCAAAGTACCATTTTAAAAGCATTTTTTATTGAATAAAGTGCTCTGAATATTGCACCCTGGAGCTTTATTTAGGAAAATGGTTCAATTGATGTTTTCTGTTTAACCTCAGCATTGACCTATCACAACATATTTTGTTAATAAACAACATTATCATTTAACAGACTTAACCAGTTTTATACATTGTACTTCCTCAGTATTACAATTCTGCTCTCTTAGATTTTGCTTATGGATCTGGAGTGATTGTATTCTGTTGGAGATTGTTATTTTATTGGTGGCCTTCTGTCTTGTATAATCTAGTGTTTGTCATTTTCGTAAGAGACATTACATGAAAAATTATAGACAATTTAACTATAAACTGTTCTTCCATGTGGGAAAACACAGGAAACATTTAAATATTCTAATGAAAACAAATTACAGACTTAATGAGTTGACATGATGAATTCATTTGAAATTCTTCACAATCCCATTTATATATGGTATTGTGACACAAATGCACGTTTAGGAGTAGATACATTCACCATAAAATATGTAGTCATTCTCTTAGAGTAGCCTGAGATAAATAACTGATTTTGTATTCTTAATGTGAACCCTACTTATGCCAGGTTCATTGTTTCTTATGATAAGTGATCAATATTTCATTTTCTCTGAAAAAGTGGAAAGTTTCATTTGTCTGTCACTTCTGTCCTCTATAGCTACAGCATAGCAAACAATGGGTACACACTGGGAAAGCCATTGACAAAATCTAAAACAACTCTTGCTCAACTGTCATAAGTGTATGTCCACATCACTTGTGGAAAGCCCGTGCTAATCTAATGTAATGAACAATCATAAAAGGATATAAACTAAGTAGATAGAGCAATAAAGTACAAAGGTCACAGACCCAAGTAATTCAGAGGCATGCTATGAACAGGAGCCTTTCAAGACCTTTGGCCTCCTTTGGTCAAGAAAGATAGATATGTCATGATTTTTAATGACTGCTTACTCTCATCTACTACCTGTTTATTGGTTATGCATTTTCCTGCATTGTTATACTCCCAAACATCTAATTCCAACATTTGGAATATTTAAATGTTATATTAAGATATGGTCAGTCATCTCATTCAAATGTTAATGTGCAAGAGATAACAGAGTTGCTAAAATTAATTACAAGGATACAAAGCTGATCATTTGAAAAGAGAAATGATATGCCCATAGTGAAGCAGCTTTTGTGTTTACAAAAGTAAAGCTGTAATGTATGAGACATGTTGTATTGTTTGATTCATTTTTGTGTGTGTGCTTATTGAAGCAAGACTAATTGTGTTGTTTTGTCAATGTATTTGTGAAGAGCGAATTATTCAGTAGCATAAAACCATCACTTCCATGACCTTCGAGACCCACAAAGAATAACTACTCCATACCCTATCTTGAATATTGACTGCCGTTTTCCCAGATGATCAGATTGTCGTTTTAAGTTAATAATTTGATAATATTTAACCATGACTGTTCCTAATTAAAAATCATAAAATACAAATGTGAATCACTAAATCATCATTTGTAAATATTAACAGGAATTCAGTCTCTGAGTATTCTTCACTGCTAATTGGAATCATCTGAACTGTTGCTGAACAAGTGGGAAGAATTCCCAAAAATCTTTATAGAAAATAACTTGAACAATTGGAAACACTCAGTATTAGAGAAAAAATTCTTCCCCCACATCCGCCTAGTCTCAAAGAATAGTCTTAATTTTTAAATGGTGTGTACGTGTACCCTGTGTATCCTTTGTATAGCAGGTTGATTTTGTGTAAATTGAAAGTAACTCTGTTGGCTGCAGTGAAATTATTTGCAATTTATGCTGATTTAACTGAAAGTGGAGTTTTGTTCATGGGCTGTAAAGTACACTGAGCAAATATTATCTGAAGATGTAGAGTAGTTACATGCCTCTGTCCGAAGAGCTATTTGAATGTGGTTTCAAGAAACATCTTAGTATTTTCTCTTTGCCAAGATGAGGCAACAGTTTAAATCTGAGATATACCGTACACTTTTTACAGTATTGGATACGTTTGATTCAGATCACCATTCAAAAGTTTACATGCATAGCTCAACTTTATCTGAACTTATCCAAGCTATCTAACTATGTTATAGAAAGCCATCTAGATATAATCTGTTGCAAAACCCAAAGCAGTGAGCTATATCCTTGTATCCAACCATGTGCTTCACAATGCAGGGCCAAAAGGAAGTGGGGAGAAGAGGGGAGACAAGCAAGAGGGAAGATAGCTATATGCCATCTTTATGCCCTCAGTCCTGTGGTTGCGTGTTCTGATTCAGTGCTTAAAGCAAGTAATAGCAACCTTAGGGTATCTCTTTGAGTATGTGTACACTTCGAGCTGGGAATATGATTCCCAGCTCAAGGCAACATACCTGTGTTAGTGCTAGTTGAGCTCGTGTACTAAACATAGAGTGTAGCTTCTGTGATGTGAGCCATGGGAGGGTCTAGCTGCCCTGAATACATCCTAGGGTCTCAGATGGGTATGTACTCAGGGCAGCTAGTCCCTCATGCTGCCGTGGCTATGCTTCCTTTTAGCACACTAGCTAGATCACAGCTAATGTGAGTATGTCTCCTCAAACTGGAAATTACACCCCCAGTTCAAAATGGTCATACCCTACCTTGCACCAATTGTAACAGCCCCTGTGGGCCATTCTAGCAATTAGAGAACTCCAAAACACAGCAGTGCTCCAGATATCCCCCTTCCTTGGTTATGTCCGCTATGCCAAGCACTAGGGGAGGGAGGTGTCATCTAGAACTGGAAACATCAGGGGATCTCCAGGTAACCAGAAATTAGAACTGGCTGAAAAAAATTCACTATAACAGCTACTTTCATTGGAAAATGCTACTTTCTCAAAATTAAAACATTTTACAGGAATGTGTCAATTTCAACAAAATTTCCAGCAGAAAAAATTTGAAATTTTGAATCAAAATGGAATATTTCATTTAGAATTTATTTTTGTTCTGACTTTTAATTTATTTTAATATTTTATTATATATGTAGTTTATAGTTTGTTTTGACATTATCAAAATAAAAAAAGATAGTTATTTTGATGTTTCCAAAATGAAATATTTAGCAATTTCCATTCTGCGGTAAATTTCAAAATACTGACTTTGTCCCAGTTCAGGACTAAAGGAAAATTCAAAGTGTCAGATTGTCCCTCAAAATGGAAACTTGGTTTTCTGACCAACTGTACCAAAATATTGCATTTCCAGCTACTCTGTATTGCTGGAGTGTTACAAAGGAGTCATAGGGTTTGGCAATGAGACAACATCCTTTTAAAAAAAAAAAACTGCATAAGCACAAGTTAAATATCATATCATTAATAAAAACTAACCACATAAAAATGTGGAGAGGAATAGTTAAGAACAGAAATCCTATGCAACACCCAGAACTAACAAACAAATGTATTATTCTTATCAGGTTATAAAGGTGTTCCCGGTCTCAGCAGGTAGTGGGTGTTTGGATAGGCTCCCTGAGCTCCTGAGAGGGGAAGGGAAAGACAGGTTCATTTGCTCTGAAGCCTTCCTCCCACCTCTTCTTACCAGAATTCATGTGAAAATTGTTCCTCTGTGAAGATGAAACAGGAAAAGAGATGAGGCTTCTCTGACTCTTCCTCCCACCCAAATGGCTAGGCTTTGCACTTAAAAATCCGTTGCTGGGTCTGTTTCATTCTCCTGCATATCTTGAATAATGCATATTTCATCAAAAACATCAACCTCAACTCTAATACATTGTTGACTTGAGGCTTAGTTGTTGTTTTTTTTAAGTATCTTTCTTAACTTGTTATTAGGAAATATTAACAGCTAATATCTGTACATAATTTTGTGGTAAAGAATTTGTTACTGCTGTTTCCTAAGAGTATTCATGCCAATTCTACTATTCTTCTAATAATACTTCTGTATATCTCCCCCTCCCCGCCCACTTTGCAGCTGGTCGTCATATTTTTAGCACTGAAATGTCTGTATTAACAAAGGTATTCTTTATTCAAAAATATATATTAAACCAATGTTATGTTGAAAAAGCAAAACCAAGTATAGCATTCAAATCTAATTTTCATAAGTCAAAAGTGTATGAAATAAGGAATGTAACTTAAATATTGTTTGTTTTTATTTTTTAGTCACTTTTAATGTGTTCTTATTGCTGTGACAGAAAATATGGGAACCGTGTGGTGCCCAAAATAAGAACTCCAAATTCTCATAGTTGTTAGCCAAAATATAGTATGTATATTTGCTAAATATGCTATGTATATACATCTGTAACATATGCTAACACCCGAATTTTTAAAAATAGGATCCTAATGTTAGGATACTAATTTAGTGGCCTGATTTTTAAAAGTGATGAAAACCAAGCAGCTCCTATTGACATCAAAAGAAAATGCAGGTGTTCAGCATGTCTGAAAATCAGACCACTTACTTAGGTGCAGAAACATTAATTTAGGAGCCCAAGATTAGACTCCTATTTTTAAAAATCTTAGCAAATAAGGTGTCTGCTTTATATGTAAAATGTAGAGAGTTTGTGTCCTTTTAAGGTTCAACTACTAACATTTATATACATTTTTAACTTGAGTGTGTATATTTATTCTTACCACTTTTTCTAAAGAAACAAATTATCTGATCCAAAACATTTGACGTGCCAAACCTCAAATTAACACTAAATAGAAAAGAGCAGTTCAGCTTTATAATGATGTAAGTATAAAATCAAGCATATTAGAGAGGTTAAGCTCTTCAAATGGTAAAGTTAAAACACAACACAACTAAGACTAACTCTAATTAAAATAATTTGCAGCCTGCTGGGGGGAGAGGGTTGGTTTTTTGTTTTTTTATGGGGGTTTTTTGTTTTGTTTTAGAGACTAGGCTGCCCACTCTGTCCTATTTAGTAAAATTTATTTCCCTGTATAAGCATTCTTCTCTGCTTTGAATTCCTTTGTGCAGCTGATCCAGGCCTTTGCTGGTTATTTTGTACAGCAATCCTTAAGTCTTCAGAAAGAGTTTGACACTTTTTCCCCATGGACCCCCATTCCTTTGATGGAAATTAGCCCTTTAGTTCAGGCATGAGGAGATCTTGCAGGAGGACAGCCTGTTTACACATGCACAGAACAATATTTGGAGAATCAACTTAGGAATGTTAGAGAACTCTGGGTATTTGAAGCTAGGACTTAACAATATCATTCTCAATGCTGTCAGGGTCCTGTTGGTCAAACAGATGTTTTAACTGGCTGGTACCAGTGTAAAGTTAACATGATTATCTTAAGTTGAAGCCTTTCACCCACAGAGTTGATTCTTGTGCCTTATTATCCAGCTATGATCCACTAGTGATCAATTTTAAACAAACTTCATAGAGTTGTAGCCCAGGTATAATCTAAAATGACTGTGTTACAAACTGCTAACTCAAATGGTCTGTGAAGCCAAGCATGAACTAAATAATAAACAGATGTGAGTCACCAAATATAGAACACTTAAGTCCTAGCTGCAAAGGGACACAAATGAGATGATAGGGTATTAGCAGAAAGATGCAATTTACAGGTCAGAATGTAATAGTAACCTTTCACTGTGAAAATTGAAAATTAACCTTGGGAGTATTGGATCATTTGCAGCTTATGTGGTAGTTTTATTGTAGAAGAAAATCTTTAATAGACTTTCACTGTGATTTTGGAACTAATAATGTTGTTTTTAAAATGTTCTTATTCTCCTCCAGTAATCATCTCTTTTCCATATTTTCATTTATTGGTGTCTACAGTGAATTTACAGGCACTGACAACATCCTGTATTAGTTTGTTAGACAGAGCACTCCGGACACCTCCTTCTAATTTAACTTCCCATAAGGGGCTACATAAAGTGATCTACTCACCTAGGGGCAGATTCTCAGCTGGCATGAATTGTCATGACTCCACTGAAGTCAATGGAGCTATGACAATTGATGCCAGCTGAAGATTTCAGTACTGCTTTATGCCAGTTTAGGTTTAACTTTTGGGAACAAAATTGACCCCAATGCAGAGGCCCTGTACAAGGACTCACTTATGAAGGCCCTCAGCACAATAGTCAGTTTCATTCTTAAAAACTTAGGGCTAGATTTTTAAAGGCAATTAAACACCTAATCCAGCCCTTGGTGAGGTTTGATAAATAGGGAGGGGGCAGAGGAGTAGAATTTTGGAGGATAAATCTATTAGCATATATTACCCATTAAAAGAATATGGAATGTTTTTGTATATCAAAGAGTGATAAAGCAGGTTTCCTAACTTAAAAACGTTTGGCTAAATTCCAATGGTCATTATAACACTATTGAAAAATAGGATACCACAGTATGTAAAGAACACTGTGCACAAAACAGAAGGTAAGTAGCATGCTACTAAGTTTAGCAACTTTTCAAAATTGCTGCTTCATTAGAGGAAAAATATGAAGTTCTCAACAATTATTTTGCAGTTCCCTAGGGTGTGTATTTAAGATGCAATGGAATTAATTTTAGCCAGTGTTTATGAAATTTGTACAATGCAGCAGTCCTCCCCATCATCATCCTTAGGAAAATAGACTACTTTTCTAAGCACTTTTGTTGATCTAGATTTGTAAAGGGTTGTTTCATATGTGGTTTACTAGGCAGAAACCCAGATATAGTATATTTTATAAGAAAAGTAATCAACTTTTAAGTTTAAGTAACTACAATATGCTGAAAAACAGTAAGTAATACAAGCTTTATGTTGTCTGTTTAAAAATTGTAATAAGTAAACATCTATGAAACCACAAAGTTACAAAAAATGTTTAACACGGAATTATTCTCATTATTTTGTATTCATTGGTTATTTATTAATGTTTTTATGAACATTGTAGAAAACAGATTTATTTATTGTATTATGTTTTGCATACACCCTTTGGTATGTCTTCTGTTAACTCTAAATGAACACATTCCTTTAGTAAAACCAACCCATTTTAGTATGAGAACTGTTAAAGAAAAGTATTTCTGCACAGTAAACTCTAATGATGGTACAACCTCTTTTCAGTGAATAACTTTCTGTGTATGAGAAATAAACTCAAATAAACCTGTTTATATGCTTTATAGTGAGTTTATAAAAATACACATACCATTATTGTTATTTTGTCATCTTATACAAAAATATTTCCGTGCTTAAATTCTGTACCACTGTACATGAGATTTGTTTTTCTTAGTGTCTTAGGGAAAGTCTTGATCCTTAACCTGAAGTCAGTTGTTTGACTTTAGTGTAGTTTACACAAGGGTATAATTGACCTTTAACACTTCAACATGCTTTTCTTTAGGTAGCGCTGGTACAATGGACAGAGAGTGTTGGTCTTACTCTGGTTAACAGGGATCTGACCTCAATGCAACTGAAGAGTCCAGGAGGACAAATTCTGACGTATTATATTCTTCAAGTTTTCCCCTTCACATCTGAGAGCAAACGCATGGGAATCATAGTCCGGGTAAATGTTTTGAATAGTCTTTAAATTGTTTTTTACTTTACTAAGAGGTTTTTTTAACGGTGTACCTGTTTATTCAGTATAAATGTGGACATTTCAAAGTATGTATAGTTTATATATTTTGTAAACTTTTCAAATATAAAACTTGGAAGGTTTGTAAATAACACTCATTTGTCAACAAAATATTCAACAAGATTCTTTAGAAAATTAAGACAAGGTCTCTGCTGCAAGGTGCTCCATTTAGGCGGAACGCTCCAACAACATGGGACCACATTGACTTCAATACTTCATGCATAGAGCAGCTTCCACAATCACAGCCTAAAACTCCAGTTTTAATTTCCCCATTGTACCTATTATAGTTCTGTTAACGTTCCAAGATTTAAGAGTAATATTCAAGTACCAAATGTACTTTAATATACAGGGGCAAGTTAATGACCAACAGTGGCCAAGACACAAGGGCCCAGATCCACAAAGGTACTTAGGTGCCTAAGAATATGTCTACACTGCAATTAAAAACCCAGGGCTGATTCAGGCTCCCAGGGTTCAGGCTGCGGGGTTCTTCAATTGCAGTGTAGACTTCCGGGTTTGGGCTGCAGCCCAAGCTCGGACCCTCCTATCTTACAGGGTCCCAGAGCCTGGGCGCAATTCCAAGCCCAGAAGTCTACACTGCAGTTAAACAGGCCCCTTAGCTTGAGCTCCACGAGCCCGAATCATCTGGCACAGGCCAGCCATGTGCCTAATTGCAGTGTAAACATTCCCTAAGTCTGAAGTTTAGAGGCACATGTCCCAGTTTTAGTCTTCACTATGATCTTCATAACTCCTAACTCTGTAGGTGCTTAAGTTTTCAGGGTAAAAAATCTCTAAGCACCTAAGATTTTTACATCTGGGCATGTGCACTGCTGCCCCCCTCTAGGTATTTATTTCTTTTGTATGCCCCAGAGTGGTCCACAAACCAGGGGAAGATGGGCATTCACCCCCCTATCTGATGTACAGGGTCCAATCAGGTAGGCCTACTCAGAGGCCGCCTACTAGAGTAGGTCTTATTCAAAATCTGGCCGGTGGTAGTGGTGGTGCCTACCTTATAACTTATAGCCCAGTGGTTAGAGCAATTGCCTGGGATATGGGAGACTCAGTTTCAGTTCCCCCTCTGCCTGAGGGGGGAGAAATGATGTGAACAGGGGACTCCTACTCTTCAGGAGAATGGTCTAACAAGTGAGCTATGGGATATTCTGATGTAAGACTCCCTCAGTCTCTCCTGTTGAAGCTGTTCCATTTTCAGGTGTTGTGGATTGCAGTGTTGTTCCTGTGATTTTCTAGGCACCTGAAAGGTAGGCATTGCAACACTCAGCATTGCAATACCTAGGTCCCTTTGTGGATCCTGGCCAAAGTGCTAGAAATAGAGGTTCCTAAGGGAAATGTTGAAACAACCTCAACCACAACAACCGAAAATACTCCGTAGTAATACAAGGAAGAATAAATTGAATTAGGATTGTTTTTGTAAATACTTTGATAACAAAAGGACTGAGCTCAGAAGCTGGCAATTCTGTTGTCTATTTTTGATTTTTAGAACCTGGTTGTAAAATAAAGTGTATTTTTCAAAAAGTTTAGCAATGATTTGTGGTCATAAAGTTTAATTGGTAATTATATTACCAGTCACTTTTGGGGAAGTGCAGCTGCACAAAAATATCTTTAGACTTTATTAAGAAAGTGATTTATAAATTGTGGAATAACAATTTGAGAGATATTATGTAACTCTTTATTACTGTATCATTGTATCAAATTATTTTTCATTAAAATACAATGCAACTTCTTAAAGAAGTATACAATATCTCTAGCTTACCTCTTTCTATTGTCTAACTGGATTGTAAGCACTTCTGGGTGGGAATATTGTCCTTTTTCCATTTTCAAAGCACCTAGCCAGCATTTTATAGTATACAAATAATAATGTATAATTAGGGCCTCCGGTTTTTCTTTTTTTTCTTTAGGGCTTCATTTATTTTTAGCGGTTTTTGAGTTTTATTTAGGTGTCCAAAATTCAGGGCTTTTTCATAGTATGAATGTTTTATAAATCACACCCCTGTTACTGGGCTCCATGTTACTGTTCCATGCAGATAGCCCTTTAGATACAAATAACCATTTCCAGTGTTCATTGGATAAACACCAGTTTTATTTTTTATTTTATTTTTTAATTGGGAGTGTTTTGTCAGTGTTATCAGTTAAAACCTAAAATCAGCAGCCCTACTTATGATCTTAATGTGAAGACTTATGTATCTGAGGGAAAGGTGGCAGCCTTAATACAGAAATGTATTTGTGCTGTATACCACAAAAGACGCAGAACCTTCCAGTAGTTAGAACAGGGTCTAGGAGTTAAGAAATCCAGGCTTTATTTTCAATTCTGCCACTGATGTACTTTGGGTTTTTTGGGGCAAATCATTTAAGCCCACTATTCAAAAGTGACCCCTGTAATTTTGCCTCCATTTTTAGAGCAACCAACTTTTAGCTATTTAAGGATTGATTTTCAAAAATGCTGAGCACCTGTATCTTGCATTGACTTAATTTGGAATTGTAAGTGTTCAGCACCTCTGTAAATCAGACCTTAGAGTTGGGCACCCAAAAACTGAAACCCCCCAAAATTATAGATCACTTTTTGAAAATGTGGGACATTGCCTCTCTTCCTCAGTTTCCCTTGATGTATAAAATGTGGTGCAGTCAGTTTATTCTATCAGTTTGTGGATTTTAGTTGTGAATATGCCCCAACAGGCTAATATGTGCACATTTTTATGGATAAAATTAATTAAATTGGGTAATAAATCTTGCTGATCTTTTTTTAAAGTGCTTTGAGAACTTGTATGAAAGGTGCTATGTATATGTTAAAGGGATATAGTCACTGCTATTGGCTATTTCAAATTTGTTTTACTGTATTAAAGTATAATCAGATTGCTTTGAAGATACGGTCATTTTGATTAAACAATACGGACAAAATATTTCTTCTACTGTTTTTCTAAAATTGCAGGATGAATCTACTGGAGAAATCACCTTTTATATGAAAGGTGCAGATGTCGCAATGTCCACCATTGTACAGTACAATGACTGGTTAGAAGAAGAGGTAAAAAATAGCATGGATAGAACTGAGCAGAAAATTAAGTAGAAGAGACTGTGTACTTTATTTTGTCATGGAGAAATATTTTATAGCTGACATTTGCAAAGAACAGAAGGAGAAACCACAATGTCTTCTTTACCACAGATATTGGAATAGGTTCAGAAATGGAAATATTAAATCAAAACAGTAATGGATTGTGAAATGCAATTAAGTGTCTCATGAATAGGTTTTAAGGAATTGCAATTGTTTTCAAATTTTGTATAACCCAGAAAGAAAAGCAGAGGTAATAGTTTTACTGAACAACATAGCGACCTAAGACTAGGGGTATATTTGTCATGCTGAATGTCCCTTACAAAACAAATATACACATAAAACCCAAATACTTTTGAGAAGTATTCTGTATATAGCACCTACTAGTCTCTTTACTGTTACAATTGGCTGGGAATCCTGAAATATCTTCATGGATGTAGCCAAAATTAAATAAATTTACTTAACCATGTGTGTATAAACGTAATATTTATAGAAATATAAGCTCCATATATATATATTTATTTGCACAAACTACATTTCAAAACTGCTTAAATATTTTCCACTGTGCTGCTGTACTAGGCACCAGTAATCATCCTAACCTGACCCTGCCTACAGACGTTATGGTAATACAATGATCACACCATGTATGTTCATAATGGTATTGGCAATATGAATCAATATCTGCTTCAGGGCGGTTTGATTTAATCAGGGACATGAATAAATTAAATTCCCTCAAGACCTAGCAAAATGTCATAAAAATTACTTTTGGCGATAATGATACACAATTAATTGTAAAATACTTGTTTAATTTATTTAACATTATGAGGTCAAGTCAATAAGTGTTTTGCACCAGACAGGCAGCATCAGGCTTGTTTTTCATTAAGACCATTATTTTATGCTTCTTTTTTTTTTTTTAAGACTACTTTTAGGGTGTAGTCTTTTGATCAGCAAGAAATGCATTTGCTACAGAGAAGTCATATTTCCTTGACAGTCATTGCTTGGCTCTATCGCATATGCTTTAACCATCTAAAAGATTAGTATAACCAATTCTAAAAGTTCAGTCAAAAGGAAGTCTCCTTATTAAAAAGATTAACAGGAGGAATCCAAGTGACCTAACTAACAATAGCATACTGTGTTATCCTGTAGGAGAACCAAAATGAAGGTTTTTTCCTGAGTCAGTCTCTAGCTATTCCAGATAAGCAACTACGGGAACAAATTCATGACTGTTAAAGATGGGGGGGGGAACTCTAAGTCTATTTACTGTAGTATATCTTGCTAGAGCAAGATTGTACTTTACAATATATTCTTTAGGACTTTGGTCTATCCAGTTTCACATGTCTCTGCAGTCACAGGTGCCGACTTTCCAAAGTGCCGAGGGGTGCTCGACCCCCAGCTTTGCTCCAGGCCCTGCCCCACTCCACCCCTTCCCCCAAAGCCCCACCCTGACTCTTCCTGCCCCTGCACCACTCCCACCCTGCCTCTTCCCGCCCAGTTCTGCCCTCTTTCCTGAGCATGCTGCATCCTCGGGGAGAGAGGGGGAGGCGCTGATCCACGGGTCCCGCCGGCGGGCAGGAAGTGCTGTGGGGGAGAGCAGATGAGGGGCTGCCAGTGACTACTCAGCGCCCACCATTTTTTCACTGTGGGTGCTCCAACCCCAGAGCACCAGGGAGCAGACGTGCCTATGTCTGCAGTACTCTCAAAGCATTCAGCTCTTCATATGGCTCAGTAGCAGCAGGTGACTCACTAACATTTGACTCCATCATTGCTATTGGTATCATAGTTGGAACTGCATTTATTTTCATGGAAATTTTAAGTTATTTTACAGATATTTTCAAATTATGTTTTTAGTTATAAGCGACCTTCGTCTGCCCAGTGTCTAAAGTTATGTTTTTTAATGTTTTTTAAACTGGCACTGCTAAAGTTAGTACACACTAAAGTTACATTCTAGAAGGAAACTATTATTTGTTTGTACCACTTTAAATAATGACTGACAAAGCACAATATGATGATAAAAGTAATAATGATAATTACTCCAGCCAGGAAAGGTTAGGCCTTTTAGAACTTGCTACTCAAAGAATTAAATTTAAGCATCAGAGGGAAATAAAATTATGAAATGCATAGAAAATAAAAACTAAACTAACAGCACCTTGAAAGAATAAAATTACAGAGAATATATGTGCATTGCAGGAATTACCAAGAAGAAACAACAACAACAACAATAACTATAATACAAATATGTGTTGGGGGGTGAGTGTGAAAGAGACTGTGTGTGTGCGTGAGAGAGACTGTGTACGCTTTTGCCCCATTCGCCCATATCAAAGGCCAGCCCTGGTTCCAATGAATCCCATCTAGTGCTTTCCACCTGCAATTTGGTGACTGACCTAAACCCTCATGAGTTGAATTAAGAGAAGAAAGAAGAAAGTTGGTGGCTGGGCTGAGGAAAAAAAGCATATACATTTTCAGCTCATAGTTACATTTTGGGGGTAAAGCTATAAATTGGTGAAAATTCCATCTGAACCATAATTTTACCTTCCCCTAGATTCTCTCTGTCTGTGTACTATGATCTTCTACCGATAGATGGAGTAAGGAAAATTCATTTCAGTTTCTGTCACTTATATCTGTAGCAGGATCATTAGCTCCAGAGAAATCCAGCCCTGTTCTTGTGTAAAGTAAGGGAAAACACCTCTGTGGTGCTGAGCAAAGTTTTGAGCTAATATTTTTTTTAACCTCAATTTTAATTTTATCATTTTAAAATCTGTGCTGCAATCTCTGTCTAGCTGAGGGGCAATTTTCTTTTTTTTTTTTCTTTACCCTGCTCCAACCATAGTCATCTGCAAGAGGGTAGTCCATCGTCGAGGTATGTCCACCACCAGGACAGGCAGAGGGAATGCCCCATGAGCTTATGTTCTCTATTTGTGGGCCTCCCATTTGAATCTTAACAGCTAGATGGGTCAGACCCTTATCTAAGAAGATTTTCATACAGGCTCTCTTACCACTGGAATTGCATATAGATTGTGTTTGCAGCCATTGTTTTCTCTGCCTGAAAGAGTAGAGAGGCACATGGTAGCCCTACATCACAAAAATGAGGCTCCTGGAGTTCTCCTAGTTGTGGGTCTATGTGATTTTGGACAACCAGATTCAGGTCCCCTATAGTCAGTCTCCTTGGAGCCATTGCAGAACTGCCCCAGGGAAATGGCCTTTAAGGCAGAAGTATATATTTTATTGCTTTGTCCAGTCTATAATAGAAATGCCAAATGATGCAGATTCTGTCACAGATCTTGAGAGTGTATTCCATAGCCCAAGATTAGCCAGGGTCAGTGTGGACAGGTGTCTCAATTGTCCTCCAGTGTCTCTAGCTGTTACGTTATGAAGAAAACCTTGTGAAAGTATCCCAAGTGTTATGGATGACAAGTGGTAGTCTTAGTTTGCAGAGGATCTGAAACAAAAGCTCTGAGTTGTAAATTGCCCCATGCATTCCAAAAGATGCTAACTCAAATGCAAGTCATGATACTTTAAAATGTCAATATTGTTAACTATTTCATTGATCATCAAAGCATGTAAGAAAATAGGAAATATATTAAAGATCTACACGATCTACTCTGATTAACTGCCCATTTTAGGTAGGTCTTTAGCAACATCTGAGAGTTGAATGAGCCATGACTGGTTTCAGTTTCCTGAAGGGGGACTTAACTATCAAAAGAATGGGAAAAACTAACCTAAAATACCGTGCTGTCAGAAAGATTTGCCTTATATTCAGACTACATTTTTAAAAAATGAACCCTATTACTTCTAGTTATATCCCTGCACACCACATGAAATAATCTCTCTCTACTTGGTGTTTGCATGCTTCACAACTGTTATTATCCCCCACCTCCTACCCTTTAATACTGATCTATCCACGTGTACGTTTTTAGCCCTTTACATTAGCCTATTTTGCTGTCATGCAATTGCAAACTCATTTAATTTGCTGTTCATTTTTACTCCTTAGTCTCTTTCTGAATTACTGCTTCCCATGTTACTCATTACCACTGAATATCTGCATTGTGGACGATTTTTCTCTATTTGTCCATTAGCTTGTATTTTTCACAGATTATTACATTTTATTAAGTTCTGCTGTTTCTAAGATTTCTGGATATATTTGTATTATTTCAGAGTTTTTTCTGTTTTACAACTCTCTGTTTATTATCTGTTTGCTGTTTATTCCTTAATAAATCATGAATATAAATGTGAAATAGTACTTATTCTAACACAGATTTATGCACAACTCGCTAGGCACCTTCCTCCAATTCAGTACTTTACCACTTAGATCACAGCCTCTTAGCCAATTTTCAGTGTATACTATAGCATTTTTATCAAAGCCGATTTGAATTATCCTTTCAACTAAGATTTCATGAGCCATACTATCAAATGCTATTCTCAATATGTGGTGCTCCACAAGGATCCAAATTATTTATTTGTCTCAGCTTGGCTAAGGAAAAGGTATGTTTGAGATAAAGGAGTTATCAGACTGGGTTAAAACCACTATGCAGTATGCACAAAAAAACCCAATCTCACTATTTTACTAGTCTGAACTTTAGCTCTCTTAGCATGTAGATGGATGCCTTATGTGCAGTAAAGGGAAGATTAGTGATTCCTTTATCTTTATTTATGACACCGTATACTATTTGGACATCATTTTACCTAGTGTCCAGACTAATCTAGCAGGGACTAAAAAAACAAATTAGCTGCTATGGAAATCATAGAAATGTAGGGCTGGAAGGGACCTCGAAAGGTCAACAAGTCCAGCCTCCCACACTGAAGCAAGGTCAATTATACTTGACAGTTTGTCTAGTCTTTTCTTGAAAACCATCCAGTGACTGGGATTCCACAACCTCCATTAGTAATCTGTTCCAGTACTTAATTCTGACTATAAGAAGAGTTGTTTTCCTATTATCTAACCTAAATGTCTTTGGCTGCAGATTAAACCAATTACTCCTTGTCCTACCATTGATGGATATGTATAACAGTTGATCACAATCCTCTTTATAATAGCCCTTAATATATTTGAAGATTATCATCAAGCTCCTCCTCCATCTTCTCTTCTCAACATTAAACATGCCCAGTTTTTACCTTTCCTCATAGATCAAATTTTCTAAACTTTTTATCATTTTTGTTGCTTTCTCTGGACACTCTCCAATTTGTTTACATCTTACTTAAAGTGTGATGCAAAAAAACTGAACACAGTACTCCAACTGAGGCATCACCAATGCCAAATAGATTTGAATAAGTACTTCCTATTAATATACCCCACAATGATATTAACCTTTTTTGCAACTGCATCACATTGTTGGCTCAGTTTGTAATCCATTATAATCCCCAGATCCTTTTCAGCAATACTACTGCCTCACCAGTTATTCCCTAATTTTGTATTTGTGCTTTTGCTTTTTCCTTCCTCAGTATAGTACTTTGCACTTGCCTTTATTGATTTTCATTTTGTTAATTTCAGACCACTTCTCCAACTAATCAAGGTGTTTTTTGAATTCTAATCCTGTCCTCCAAAGTGCTTGCAACCCTTCCCAGCTTGGTGTCATCCACAAATTTTATAACATACTCTCCACTCCATTATCAAAGTCATTAATGAAAATTATGAATAGTATCTGACCCGTGACAAAACCCCTCTATCTAACTCTTAGATATACCTTCCCATTTTGGCAGCGACTGATAACTATTCTTTCAGTATATTTTTCAACCAGTTGTGCACCCTCCTTATAGTAATTTCATCTAGACCACATTTCCCTAACTAGTTTGAGAGTGCCATGTCAGAAGGCTTACTAAAATCAAGATATATCATCTATTGCTTCTCCTGATCCCTTAGGCCAGTAACCGAAGGCTAGTTTGGCATGATTTTTTTTCCTTGACAAATCCATGTGGCTATTACTTATCACCCTATTATCCTCTAGGAGCTTACGAACTGATTGTTTAATGATTGATTCAAATATATTTCCAAGTATTGAAGTGATGATGGTTAGTCTGTAGTACAGAACAGCATGCTATTTTACCTACATTATTCTTTTGTACTTTTGTCTATTCAGTGTGGCAACATGGCACGAGAAGGATTGCGCACTCTGGTGGTTGCCAAGAAGTCATTAACAGAAGAGCAGTACCAAGATTTTGAGGTATGAAAATAGAGAGGAATCTGTATTCTGGGCATAGCTCTTGTGCTCAGATAATGCAAAGCACTTTATAAGGAATACTGTTATTTGTATTCTATTAAGATGATGTGATCAAATTTTGATTTAAAATATTGATAATAACTGATGTGTTTAAACGGAAATGTTGTGATTTTTGACATTCCTTAGTAACTATTCCAACATCTATCACAGGATATTGTTTAGTTTTGTTTATTATACCATTGGATTATTGCTATACAGCATCAGAGGTCCTAATTTAAATTTATTTTAGAGTCTCAGTATAGCACACAAATCTACTAGTTCTGAAAGACAAGGGCAATCACTACTTAAGTGTCTTGAGGCCTGCTATTTATAAAGTCTTCTCATGATTCACTTTAAGGGTCATGCAAAGAAACTTGCACTGATACACTGACATAAAGGCCTGGTCTACACTACGGAGTTAGGTCAAATTTAGCCGCGTTAGGTTGATGTAAAAATGACTGCATCCACACAACCAACCCCGTTCAGTCAACCTAAAGGCTCTTAAAATTGACTTCTGTACTCCTCCCTGGGGAGGGGAGTAGCGCTAAAATCAACTTTGCTGGGTTGAATTTGGGGTAGTGCAGACGCAAATCAATGGTATTGGCCTCCAGGAGCTATCCCAGAGTGCTCCATTGTGACCGCTCGAGACAGCACTTTGAACTCTGATGCACTAGCCAGGTACACAGGAAAAGCCCTGGGAACTTCTGAATTTCATTTCCTGTTTGGTCAGCTTGACGAACTCAGCAGCACAGGTGACCATGCAGTCCCCCCAGAATTGTAGAGTGTAGAATGTTTCTACGCTCCCCATATCATCTCCATCCCTGAGGTTATCGCAGATTAGAAGGGGAAAAAACGCACTCGTGATGACATTTTTTCCAAGCTCATGCAGTCCTCCCACACTGATAGGGCACAGATTAATGCATGGAGGCATTCAGTGGCAGAGGCCAGGAAAGAATTAAGTGAGCGCGAAGAGCGGAGGCAGGACATGATGCTGAGGCTAATGGGGGAGCAAACGAGCATGATGAAGCATCTGTTGGAGCTGCAGGAAAGCTAACAAAAGCACAGACCTCTGCTGCATCCACTGTATAATCGCCTACCCTCCTCCCCATGTTCCATAGCCTCTTCACCCAGACGCCCAAGAACGTGGGTGGAGGAGGCTCCAGGCACCCAGCCACTCCACTCCAGAGGATGGCCCAAGCAACATAAGGCTGTCATTCAAACAGTTTGATTTTTAGTGTGACTACAATAACAATGTGGCCTCGTCCTTCCCTCCTCCCCAACCCCACCCGGGCTACCTTGTACATTATCTCTCTTCTTTTTAATTAATAAAGAAAGAATGCATGGTTTCAAAACAATAGTTACTTTATTTCAAAGGGAGGGGAGGGTGGTTGGCTTACTGGGAATTAAAATCAACAAAGTGGGTGGGTTTGCATCAAGGAGAAACACACACAACTGTCACACCAACACCTGGCCTGTCATGAAACTGGTTTTCAAGCCTCTCTGATGCGCAGCGCACCTTTCTGTGCTCTTCTAATCACCCTGGTGTCTGGGTGCTCAAAATCGGACGCCAGGCAATTTGCCTCAACCTCCCACCCCGCCATAAACATCTCCCTCTTACTCTCACAGATATTATGGAGCACACAGCAAGCAGCAATAACAATGGAATGTTGGTTGTGCTGAGGTCTGACCAACAGCTCCATCGAGCTTTTAAACATCCAAAAGCACATTCTGCCACCATTGTGCACTTGCTCAGCTTATAGTTGAACTGCTCCTTACTACTGTCCAGGCTTCATGAACAGATTCCCCCAAGCAGGAGAGCAGAGTTGCAGCAGAAGCGGTGGACAAGGATGGTTAGCAGTCCTACTACACCATCTGCTGCCAGCTGCTCCCAGGAGGACCAGAACGGATCCCCCATGCTCATCGCTGGGGAGCAGGAGAGCAGAGTTGCAGGAGAGCAGAGTTGCAGCGGAAGCAGTGGAGCCATACACCATGCCCTGGAGGTTGCTAGGAGCCATGCAGGGAAGATGTTTCCAGAACCCCCGGCCAAGCTCCATGTCCGATGAAGACAGTTAGCAGTCCTACTGCACTGTCTGCTGCAAAGGCAAGGAGCTGCTGCTGTGTAGCAATGCCAGCTGCTGCAAGCGCTTCTGTGTCGAATTGCTTGGATGTCCGGGTAGGGCAAGGTACCTCAGCCAAGGCAAAAGTGCAAGAGCCCTGGAGCTGTTCCACGTGTCAACCACAGAAGTGCTATGGAGTGTTACAGTGCCGACTGGAATGTACGGCTGCAAGACTTTTTCACCAGCGACAAAGGACAGGAATATGATGCACCTAAAATCTAAAAAGGCCCGCACATTTCCCAGAGTTACTACCCTTGATAACAGAATGTCAGTGATTGCATTGGGTACTTGGATCACAGCAGCCCCCACGGTAGACTTGCCCACAACAGCAGCAGTGACAGTGAGCTGAGCAAGCTCCATGCTTGCCGTTGTATGGCATCTGCATGGGTAACCCAGGAAAAAAGGCGCAAAACGATTGTCTACGGTTGCTTTCACGGAGGGAGAGGCGACTGATGACATGTACCCAAAATTACCTGCAACAATGTTTTTGCCCCATCAGGCATTGGGAGCTTAACCCAGAATTCCAGTGGGTAGCGGAGACTGCGGGAACTGTGGGATAGCTACCCACAGTGCACCGCTCCGTAAGTCGATGTTAGCCACAGTAGTGAGGACGCACTCCGCTGACTTAATGCGCTTCGTGTGGACATGTGCAATCGACTGTATAAAATTGATTTATAAAAATCAACTTCTATAAAATCGACCTAATTTCGTAGTGTAGACATACCCAAAATGTGTTGATTAAACAGTGGATTTTACTTTTCATAATTGTTAGTTCTTGAATAAAGATAAATTTAAACATGTTACATCATGAGTCATTGTCAACAAATGCTGACAAACTGAAGATTTATTTTCTCTTTACGAGTGATAGCAAGCGCTCTCTAAAATAAGGGTTTTGGGGTTTTGTGTTTGTGCGAACAGAATCGCTATAACCAAGCAAAGTTAAGCATACATGATAGAGCCCTCAAGGTGGCTGCTGTTGTGGAGAGTTTGGAGAGAGAAATGGAATTGCTGTGCCTCACTGGAGTAGAGGATCAACTACAAGCTGATGTTAGACCAACTCTGGAGATGCTAAGAAATGCTGGAATAAAGGTACTAAATGCATACTACCAAACGGCAGTTAACATGATGTTCTAATTGTGTATTTTTTCAAAACTGATTTATTTAGTATTGTATTTATTTATTTAGATTTATACAGAATAAAAAAGGGCACCTACCCAAGGCTCAGGTGTCCCTGGCTTAAACTACAAAAACAAATATCAATGAACAGCAAGCAGAACACACACACTCCCTTTCCCTCCACAAATTTGATTCCCTTAAGCATCCACCTCTTCAGCTTGTGCAAAGAGGAATTTATCTAATAATATTTTGTCATTGATGCTTATCAGTCTTTACAATGAAACTGTCCTGTTTGGAATGTGTTTCTAAAAGAGTTAGTGAACTTAGGTGTGCACATCATAAAACCACTGTCAGAATTGGCACTTATTTGTATTCATATGAAGTCTCAGCAAAGAGGGAATGGACAAATAGGCCTAGAGAGGGAACTGTCCACGTCCCTAAAGGTAGTTCCTTCAGGTTAGGTTTAAGGGACATTGCAGAAGTTTTGCTGTGCCTGTTTTGTTAGACAGAGAATGTTACAGAACGATCAATCTGGCAAGTTTGAAAAGGACTCCGTTTACTTGAGAAAGAAAGTTTAATCTCAAAACCAGACAGGTTTCTAAAAAAAAATTAAAACTTTTCTAGGTTATATATTGTGACAAGGCACCTCCTCTGTCTCGCCGGGCTTAGCACTTCCCCTTCTGGCCTGGAGTAAATCAGTCCTACTGTGGACAGTGTTTTGTCTTCCCATTCTGTGTTTACCTTAAAAATATTGATAAATAGGCCTTGGAGCAGGCCCAAGGAGTGCTCCTCCACCAAACAAATGAAACCAATTCACAAACACAAAATAAAGGAGTATAGTTTTTTCCTGCCCCTTCTCTGGGGGATGCGGAGATTTGTTCTGTTGTTGGCCATGGGGTGCCAGTCCTTCCCCTAAACAGGCATTCAGTTTAGTTCCCCTGTGAAGACGAGCGCAGCCTCTCATCCTGGAGAAACTGATCTCATTGCTGCCACTAGCCCTGCAGTAGCTTGTCTGTCCTGCCTCTGTCACTAGAGGAGGGGTTTTTAAAGGTCTCCGGCAGCCCGTAATTGGACTCAGGTGTCCGTAGTTGCCCTGAGGTGTAACCCCTTCTCATAAGGAAAATGGTCTTTATCTGAAGCTAACATACCTGCTTTCCGCTACACTCTTGCAGCTGTCCATCCTGACTTTGTCATAATATCTCTTATTGAAGAAGAGTACCAAGAAATTTTGTACAGAAATAAATATGTAGAGTCAACCTTGGTTAAACTGAATCAGATGCATTGCCAGTATTATTTTTGTTTGTTTAAAAAAAAAACAAAAAACCTCAGATGAATTAATAATACGTGTCTGCAAAAACCTTAGTTAGCAATGCAGTGTCTTGCATGCTGAGGAATAGATGTATAGGAATAATGTGTTCTGATTATAGTTTTTCTCCTTTGTATTACTACTACTTTTTCTCATCCCAAGTCATTTTTACAGACCGGGGGAGCAGTACAATGTCACCGTTCATTCCTGTCTATGATGTGTTCCTCTGTTAAACTCGGTCATGTCCCTGCGTACAATGTCCCACCATCTAGTAGCTGGTCAGCCTCTACATTGGACTGACCTTAGTCGTGTTTGCATTATTTTCTTTGGTAGCCGATCATCTATTTGTGTTCTACAGAGTCCCCACCATCATAATCTTTTCGATTGCAGCCAATCCTGTATCCTGATTTTACCTCCTACTTGCTTTACTTCTTTGTCTTAAAATCATTATGCTTTACATGTTCATCTTCTGGAGAACTCTCATCTCTGTCTCCAGCCTTCTGGGAGGGAGCAGGAGGGAGCATCCCAGCCTGGGTCAACAGACTTGGTCTAGCGGGGCTCATGCTAGCGCTTTGAAAACTGTATAGTGCCCAGTGTGTTTTGGATGAAACCCTCATGCTGGTTCCAGCCCCTTTAGACCAAGAGGACCGGAACAGCCTACATCTGGAGGGGAGGGAGCAGTCTTCCTGCGCAGAAATTGTGGATGACAGACATAGGGCTACCTTCCAAGCCTCCTTGCAAGGCCCAATAGAAGGGGGGAGGGCAGGAGGGGTGTGTTGAGGGCAGGGCCACAGTATGCTGTGTGCCAGAGATTCTGAGTGATGCTCTAGCCCATGGGGCAGCCCCAAGAGACTGCTGTAACTTAGGGCACAGGAGTCTCTTCAGTTCTTGGAACAGCCCAGGATTGGGAGGATGCAAAAGTAGTTTAAATCCTCCATAACCTATCCACCTCCTTTTCCCCCGATCTGCAAAATCTGTGCTGTGCCTAAAAGAGGCAGCATGTAATCTCACCATTTGTGTGCAATTATAGTAAAAAATAGCCTATTCATTTCTTTGGTTTAAAGATGTGCAGCCAATGCATCCTTCCTGGTTGTCAGGTTCAGCAAAGTAGTAGGAGAAGATTTGAAGGTGATACAAATATCATTCAGCTTTTGAGAACAGATCTTAATGTTCAGCTGAATTAACGCTAAAATTCTTTTGCAGATATGGATGTTAACAGGAGATAAACTGGAGACAGCTACTTGTATTGCAAAAAGTTCC
This sequence comes from Mauremys reevesii, assembly GCF_016161935.1. Classification (NCBI taxonomy): domain Eukaryota; kingdom Metazoa; phylum Chordata; order Testudines; family Geoemydidae; genus Mauremys; species Mauremys reevesii. The sequence goes on along the minus strand of NC_052624.1, from coordinate 185,608,127 downwards.
CACTTAGTATCTAGAACTCAAGATATTCATATTTTCAGACCTGTAAGTATAGTTCCAGATAATATTTTAAGATTGGCCTCATCAAATAAGTGTTAGAGTAAAATAAATATTGCTTAATAAGTGGCCAGCTGTTAATCATTAATTTGATATTCATGGTAATAGGATTAATTATAAGGAGTTGATTTGCTATTATTGTGGTGACTATTTAAAGACTGAAGACTATAAAGCATTAAATATGAACTTATTGATACTTCTTCCAGATGTTTCATAAAGGACTTGTTGTCCTAATGCACCAGTTTTACACTAGTATAACTCCTTTGACTTCCACTGAATTACTCTTGAATTACACTGATGTAAGTGAGAGTCCAAACACATTACTTCTGCAGAACAAGGGTTCAGATCAAAAGCAGAAAACCAGAATTGTTAATCTTAGTCTTCAATTAAAATACTTGTATTTTCCCATTTGTCTCTTTAAGAAAATTAATAGAAATGCAAACTGAATATCTGTATTTATATACATTTTGTTATATTTTAATAACATCAGCTATATTGAATTCAAACAAAAATAAGGATCCCCTAGGCCTTGATTGATGATGTGTGATCAGACATAATGTCTGTCTGTTCTAAATGAACCACTTGCACCTACAGAAATAATTATTTCAATATAATTTACATGTAAATTTAGTTTCTTCTGAAGCATCAGAATGGCAAATTAGGCCCTGCAGACTCCTGTTTGCAATTAAATTATTAATGCTTCTGATAAAACTTCAGATCAATTTTTGTTGACCTTTCCATGTTGTAACACTACAAATTAAGTCTTCCTGAACAAAATCTATTTAGTTTGAGTTAGATTTTTATTTTCATTACCTAGATTAGTAATAAGAGATCAACTTGGAACTGTTAATTTAGAATACACAAAGTTTTAGATTATTTAGAAAATGCATTTATATAGAATTCTATCTTGTCTATGCCTGCATTTTACAGCCAATTGTAAGAAAAAAAAAATTTTTACAGTACTTAAATCTGATTGACAATTGAAATAAATATTAAATTGAATATGATCCGTTTTGGGGGAACCTGAAAAATCACAAAAATATGGTATGTCCATGGCTTATTTTATTATAATATATGTGCAGTAAATAAATAATTACTAGAAGTCACTGTACTAGATTGATAGTCATTATTAAAATGTCTTCTCTGATATTCCAAATATTAATTAACAATGAAAGTTTGCCACTTAGACTCTATTTAAAAAAAAAGTTAGATTTTTTGGGGGTTGTGAAAGCTTCTTTTAATTTATTCTTAAGGCTTTTAGATGTTGTTTGTTTCTCTGGTGAAACAAATGGATATGTTGCAGACATAAAAACTTCCTTTTTCTTTGTTAGCTGACAGGTGGCACTATAGAAAGAGAGTCATGCTGAGTAGTGAGTTCTGAGTGAAAACATCTCTCAAATCCTGCTTGCTAGACACAGTAGTGGGCTCCAGTCCCTGGTGGTAGACAGAATAGGAGCTGGTTTCTCCTCCCTCTTCAACCTCCCACAACACACATTTAATTTAGAAGGAAAGGAGAGAGAATTCCATATTTGTTATTTTTGGAGCATTTTGTTGTTGAGTTGCATCATAATGCCCCTGCAGATCTTTGTGTGCAGTTAATCCAACACACGGAGTTGTGTGCTAACAGGAGCCAGACCTGGAGTTCCTACTGGTGGAGACAGACAGGTTCAAGACATGCAGCCTCTGATTCTGTCTGTGGTAGGCCAAGAATAGTGTTATTCCAAATCAGTTTAAAAACCTGTTCACGCTCACCCATTTTAAATTTGCTTTGGACAGCCAGTGTTAACAGGGCCCAAATCACATGTGAAAGCAGTTTAGAAATTTTGTTCTAGACTAACAACTGTATCTTGTATATGATAGTTCAGAAAAAGTCTAATTGAAAATCAACATGTTGTATTTAAAATTATATTAGCACACTTTCATCTGGTTATATTGTCAATTTTGCAAGTTCTATATTTTAATTTGGTCCTTACAAAATTATATTGTGTACACTTTGAACCCATATTGCATTTCACAAATTTGATTCCATACTATGATCCATTGTGAATAAAAATACTGTATAATGATAATCTCTGACCCCCAGGAGGTTCGTTATGATTAGTGTGTTTTATATGACTCCCTGGTACTTATTCATACCCAAACTAGTCTTCATATTGCCTGCTTAGGAAAACATTTTCAGCTGCAAGTTCCAAAAAGGACTGTTACCAGTAATTGTATTCTCGTGCCTCTTCAACTATTTAGGGTTTTTCTTTTCCTCATCCAGACTAATGGAACCACTAATGTGGCCACATCACGTTGCTCCAGATACATCTTATTCATTATTAAGCAATGTCATTTTTCTGAGTTAGAGGGTTCATCTAGAGTTACCAAACCTGAATGACTCAATCCCACATAAAGTTCTTACGAGATTTTATATACATGGTTTTGCAGCCTGATGCACTTTGGTGAGGCACTGAATGTGCTGCCTGCACAGATTTTCCTCCTGTTTGAAGATTGCTTTCACATCTCAGTTCTTTCAGACAAGATGGCAAAGACACATGCAGAGCTACTTCCTGGGTGTTACACACGATGGGGTACAACACTTTGAATAACTAGTGCTTTCTGGTTTGGGTTTCTCTGGTTTCTGGTATTTCAGTTCAAACTTGTTTAACAATTAAATCTTTTAATTTTGAGTGTGTATTTTTATTGAAGGTAATCAGTCGAGGAGAAGCTCACTTAGAACTTAATGCTTTTAGAAGGAAGCACGACTGTGCCTTGGTGATATCTGGGGACTCTCTAGAGGTAAGACCTGGGCTTCTATCAAAAGTAATTTACTTGCACTAATGTATATAAAAAGGAAAGGGTTGTTCATATCCTCATTTATTTTAAAAAAAGGTTTTTTCCCCTTGTGCTTTAAAGCATCTCAGGGTTGCCGGTGCCATAAATCAAGAACACCTTTACTAGACAGCCAAATTGTATTAGTTCTTTGATGGTTGCTTAAGACAGCTTTAGATTAATGAAAGGTATATGCAATATGATTTGGTACTGTGACTATTTGAAATTTTGTCTCTTCTATTGGAACCAATGAAACAGCTATAAGAGTGCTAGTTCACAAGAAAAAGCCAAGGTCCAGAGAATGCAAGTAAAATTGTTTTATTGATGTCACTCAAGCAAAAACTCTCTAGCAGAAGGAGGGATTTCCTTTTCCATCAAAGTGTTTTCTATTCGTGAAATGAGCCTGTACTATGGTGCCTTTCATGATTAAGAACAGAACTTCAAATAGGATAAAATATGTTCCTTTCCATAGGTTTGTCTGAAGTACTATGAGCATGAATTTGTAGAGTTGGCATGCCAGTGCCCTGCTGTAGTTTGTTGCCGATGTTCACCCACCCAGAAAGCTCATATTGTGAAACTGTTACAACACCATACTGGAAAACGTACTTGTGCAATAGGTGAGTGCCAGAGCTAGTTTAATTCATAGTCACACGAATTTGATAAAATTGATTAGTAGGTGGCAACAGTGAACGCAAATGGTTACAGGTCAACATTTCAAGGCATTTCACTTCCAAATATTACAACTTCTTTACAGTAAAAGATGATCCATTGAGAGAAGGTTTTTTAAAATGTATAAGCAAAAATATCTTGATCGTTGAAGTTGCATTAGTTTTAACCTATACACGAATTCCAAGAATTTAATAATACACACTACATAACTAAAAAGGAGATCTAAAGAGAGGAAAAAAGTATGAATAACTGCATAGTGCCATGACATTTCCAGGTGACGGAGGAAATGATGTCAGCATGATCCAAGCAGCAGACTGTGGAATTGGAATCGAAGGCAAGGTAACCTTATCTAATTTCATGTAAATTATCCTACATGTCATTTCAACAATTTTGTACTAGCAGCTTTCTCTTTAAATTGTAATTAATTATGCAGCAGCCTTATAGTGAAGACGTTGGTACAGTTCACGCTTTACAATGTAAATAGTGTTTAGATGTTTTTTTAAAAGTCATAAAATCTATGTATTAACATTTTCTCAGCTTTAGTCTTTTTTCTTACCTTGTGTATAGAAACAATCAAGAAAAACACAATCCCTGTAGGTTATTTTGTATAAAATACATATGTTGCACTGAAAGAGACGGGCTTGGGTGATAGTACTTATTTGTAGCAGTCGTCACAGACTGTTCAGTATACTCAATATACATCAGTTGCATATACATTGCAATGTTGATAAAACTCTGTTGTTAAGGGTATGATTCTGTCACAGATTCAGTGACTTTCCGGGACCTCCACGACTTCCTCGGTGGTAGGGCTGGAGCAGCTGTCAGCACTGAAGCAGCGGCCCCAGGGCTGAAGCAGCGGGGGGTGGGAGGGTTAAGTCAGCCCTTGCTGCAGGAGCAGCGGCCAGTCCCGAGACCACCAGAGTAGCAGACGACAGCTAGCTCTGCAACCTGTCCTTGACTTCTACTAAAAATACTGATGCCAGAATCTTAATCTTATCTATTATGAAACAGGAGGGAATTTTGCAGTTACAAATTGTTGCTTATTAGAATTTTGAAATCTGAACATTTTGTTTATTATTAATCTCTTAAGACACTGTGCTTTCCAATATCCTTTTCTGCATAAAATGTAACATTTTTAAAATGTTGTATTTTGTTTTTGCTTTAGGAGGGAAAACAAGCTTCCCTGGCAGCTGACTTTTCTATCACACAATTTAAACACATAGGCAGGCTGCTGATGGTTCATGGTCGAAACAGTTACAAAAGATCAGCAGCACTTGGTCAATTTGTCATGCACAGGGGCCTTATTATTTCAACTATGCAGGTATTTAAACTTTTATGTTTGTATAATGCCCACAAAATGTCATTACGCTTAAAAATATTTATTGTGAACGTTTTTTTAAATTAATAATTTAATTTGATTTATTGTACTTCACTGCACTGCATGGAGAGGGATAGTTTAAAAAAAAAGGTAATTGACTAATACATAGTTTTAAAATGCGTGTTCTTTTTTTCAAGGCTGTATTTTCTTCAGTCTTCTATTTTGCTTCTATCCCTTTGTACCAGGGATTCCTAATGGTAGGGTAAGTTAAAATCAATAGTTACAATACCAGGTAACATTTATTTCAGAATTATTTTTTTTTAAGAAAATATTGGTTTCTGCCCCATTCCTCATGCATTTGTGATTGATGAACTAACAGATGCTGGTATGAGCAAAACAGCATCCATGTAGCAGAGGTTCACAAAGCAACCCAACCTCCTTTACCACTCCTCAGTGCTGAACCTCTCAAAAGCAGCACAAGATACCAAGCATCCCATTGGCATGGCCTTGTAGAAATAAAGCTAATCCTCTAAGGAAAAAATCCCAAATACTGAGGTGTATGGGTAAAAGGCAAAAAGCTAAGTTGATGTTGCATTTCAACATCAAAGCCCGTGGTCCAAATGCCTGCATTATGGCAACTGCAAAAGCAAGTGAACTAAGCATATCCTGCTTAGTGAAGCAGTTCGATTTTAACTGAACGTAACATATTTTATTCATGAGTATGGACCTTTATCCATTATCAGTTCCCAGTCCCACCCCTTTTCCACCCTAAAATGTCTTTCCTTTCTGAGGCTGGAATGTATGTACTCTGTTCTGCTACACATGTTTGAAATAGCTGTGGTTGCAAGCATAGGTGGGGTGAAAACACTGTGCCTTGTTAACAGCCCAGCATCATTGTCTTATAATATTTTTTACTCATGGAGCATCCGAAGACTTCAAAACTCTTTACAAGTATTAAGGAATTTTGGCCCTGGCTTTGAATCTGCATAACAATCAAGAAGCCATTATCCTTATGAGAATATAGTTTGGGGTGAAAGAGATCATGTGCTCAAGTCACGGCTCAGAGTCAGTCATGACTGGATCCTGTGCAGTTGTAAGGCAGGACTCCCCAAAGTGTTGCTGAAACAAGTCCTTTTAAGTTGCATATGACATTATGATGATGTGTGCATATTTAATTACTAATCTAGGTGTTTCTCAAACAGAGTGCTCTCATAAATTAGAAAATTCTCTCTCCATTTGTCTGTTGACATCAGTGACACCGAGAGGCCCCAGTCAAGTCAGGGTCCTAGGCACTGCGTAGGCATATAGTAAAAGTCCTCAAAGAATTTACAAATCCTCTTGAAAACCATATAAAAAAATGATCTGTGGTCCTAAGGTCCACTGGTCCTAAGACAGCATGTGTTTATCAAAAATCCAACCTACTGGTTGGGCTGTTGAGATCCTTTGCATCATCTTGTCAGGGACATGACAACACTTATTTCCAAATTCCATATTTCCATGTTTGTTTTCATATTGCATTTACATTACAAAGATGCTAAGACTAATAGATGCAACAGTGGATTCATTGTCTTGTCTTTCTCCTTTTAAAGACCTGGTTACAAAAGTAGATTATTGAGTTTGGTGACTGGAAATAAGTTAGGTGGTTGGTTTATATACATTTTTGTTAATGTAGTCATGTTCTACAATTTTACACAATTGGCAGCTCTCAGAAGAAGCCCAGGATTATGTGAATTAGAATTGTTAAACTTATATGGGTAAGTTGCCCAGAGCTGACCAGTACAACATTCACTCAACCAGATTTACTCAAACTTGAAAAATCACAGTAGAAGGATTATTTGATGTTAATAGATTGCTTATAAAGAGTATAACTGAATGATTTTTACATAGAGGCTATTTATATGCTTTTTCTAAGGTATGCAACCATATACACTATGTTTCCAGTCTTCTCTTTAGTGTTGGATCAGGATGTGAAGCCAGAAATGGCATTGCTATATCCAGAACTTTATAAGGACCTCACCAAGGTATGAATATACAAAGTGTTGATATAAATTATATTCATTTTGACTCTAGTCTGCCCAAAAATCATTGCAGGTTATTATACTCACCCAATTAAGATGTTCCAGGTAAGACCAACTCATAACTAGGCCATCTGATTTCCAGGTGTTCTTTGTTGTTGTTGTTGTTGATTAGGTGAAATAATATAATACAATATAATTTATGGGAGGTTTTCTAAGTTTAAAATTATGTTTTAATTTTAGAAATACAATTTTAAGGAGAAGTTAGGCTTTTTTTGATCATTTTAGGATGATCTGGATAATCTAATTGGTACAGCAAACAGTCCAGGTAGTATGACAGCCAGGCATTTTTAAAGATCTATGGTGGTCTGTTTTTTCAGTATTCACTCCATTAATGGATTCTTTATTCATAACCCAACTTCTGTTTGTGTATAGTTTTCATACCCTGCTTTATTTAGACTGCAATTGTGCATCATAATTATTCTCAAGTGTTCTGGTAAACAAGACCCATTCCAAATATCTCAGTCACAAAAGAGCTCTTAAAACCAAATGATTTTAAAAAACACTTACCAGATGTACTGACTTAGCTGTACTCTCAGTGGTTTCATCTGTTGATAAGCCATACTGCTTTGTTACACAAAACTTTAGCATAATATTTAAAAAGAGTAAACGTGGTTGCTGAAATAAGATCCTGCTAAGCTTGCTCTTTGAGCTGTTGTACAGGCCATCCATGTTTAGAAATAGTTTCAGGACTTCTGTTCCTTAGGCCAAAGGAGATCATTGTGGCAACTCCCAAAGGATCATAATCTCCTTGCAGATCAAACACCACCCAGATCAATCTCTAGCCGGGTCCTTAAGATGGTGTGACTGGATATTCAGTTTGTCCATCACTGGCAATCTTGCTGTGCCTCCAAAGCTTTTGGCAACCATGTGATGGCTGGCCACGTAGCGGTATTCATTGGCACAAACTCTTGGATGTGTATTTCGTGCTGGCTATGAAATCATTTGAATAACTGTGTTCAGTGCACTCTTACACATACTCTGTTTTGTTTGTTTGCCTCATTTGGTATCAGTATTCTAGGCAACTTACAGGGAGTACACTTTTTACTATCTGTCCTAAGCAGTATCAGGCCAGGATAACGTTTTTAGTCTCAGTCTAGATCAACAGAATGGGTTAATCCATCACTGTCTGTGGCCATACTGTTTTGAAATCCATTTCTTTGCTGAGTGCAGATTCACATCTGTGCGGGTGTGATCAGCTCTTTCATGGGCAGAAACAGATGTTTTCTTATGCCTGCTTATATTTTCAGTGCTTGCACTTTCTTCAAAGCCCTAACGAGTTTCATAAATCCATTCATAGGATGCATGAAACATATGCATATACACATGCAAACAAAATTGTGTTCTTTGATTTATACATGTGTAAGCCAATTAATTTTGATTGGGACCATGATTTGTTTACTGCCACAGGAAGGCAAAAATTATTGGGTAAGGACGTACTCTATAGAAACTTTTAAAGTAGTAAGCTCTCAGTGTTATAATGAGTAAAAATGGGCACTGTGTCTTAGCAAATGGCTATTTGACATTTAAAGGAATATGCAGTGTTGTAGCCCTGTCAGTGCCAGAATATTAGAGACAAAGTGCCTGAGGTAATATCTTTAATGTATTGGACCAACTTCTATTGGTGGGAGAGACAAGCTTTCGAGCATCACAGAGCTCCTCTTCAGGACTGGGAAAGATTCTCAGACCTGAAAGAAGAGCAGTCTGTGTTGCTGGAAAGCTTGTCTCTCCCACCAACAGAAGTTGGTCCAATAAAAGATACTACCTCACCCATGTTGTCTAATTAAAGGGATGGTTAGCGTATACTAGACTAGATTAACTATGGTCTTGTTTGGTATCTTTGAGATTTTGGATTGCAGTTCCCCCATGCATACGTCAGAATTGACAGATATAAATCCTCCCCAAAAAAATTAAAAACAAACTAAGTAACAATTTTAGTATAACTATAGCCTTTCTAAAAGAACCAATAACAGTTACATGTAAAATGCAGGTTTGCTATTTATATTCTACAATAATTTCCCCAGTTTTGGCCAAAATTATGAGTTTTCCACATAAATTTGAAACTAATCCTGGAGATTCATATCTAACAAAAACTTTGCAGCCCATGTCACATGTAAAATTTTCTCTGTGTAGTTGTAAAATTAACAGTTGCCTTTGAAAGAGTAACTCTGATGAACATCTAGCTAGTCTGAAAATCTACAAATCAAGTAGATTTTTCTACTGTACTTAACTAACCTGTCTTACTTGTTTCCTCTAGGGAAGATCTTTGTCGTTTAAAACCTTCTTCATCTGGGTTTTAATCAGTATATACCAAGGTAGGAGAGAACCCTAATTGTACTAGACTAAAGATTTTTTTTGTCTGCTTTTAACAATATTGTTTTTCAGCTCCAGGTTAAATTCCCAAAGCTTAAAATTTCATCCACAGTTATATATATTGCTTTCTGTTTATCTCGAAAATCGATATTCTAGCAGTGTGCCAGACCTATTCAGGACGCAGTGTGGATGGGTATTTTTATTGATGTATGTTGCTTAAAAACTGACCTGTTTTTAATTAAATGCTAATCCAAAATATTTTTAACAAGTGCTTATCATATTGCATACACTCCCCAGTAGTTTTCTTTCATTACTTTTTAAGAAATCTGAATTATGTAATGAATCATTTTGTCTGCTGCTACAAATAAATGAGAGATTGTTGAAAAAGTAATTAATGGTTGATCAGATACATTACACTGAAATGTGTTTAATGTTCTAATAGTCGTATTTTAATTTTTTACCATCTTATTTTTATTCTTTTGTTTTACACACACAATGTAAAATAAAAGTTAGTGGTGTTCTTGTATAAGAAATTACTGGAGAAAGTTTTCATGATAACTGATACTTTTTCAACATGCATTTGTAAAGGTGAATGACCCAAAATATAGTTACAGATTGACTGTGTAACATGTGTTCCTTTTCTAGGTGGCATTCTGATGTATGGAGCCCTTCTCCTTTTTGAATCTGAGTTTGTACATGTTGTTGCAATTTCGTTTACTGCCCTAATCTTGACTGAACTCTTGATGGTTGCACTGACCATACGAACGTGGCACTGGTTAATGGTGGTGGCTGAATTCTTCAGTCTTGGCTGCTATGTGGCCTCTCTTGCATTTCTAAATGAATATTTTGGTGAGTAGCTGTAGAAAATCTTTGCCTGCAAAAGTACACTTTCTAACATACAATTCTTTGTAATCTTTTTCTCATGGTAGTTGCATGTTACTCATGCAGATATGAGTAATATTATACTTTGTGAAACAGCTTCATCCTGTAGAATATGACTTTAACGTGTATGTAAAGACACTTTTCATGATGAACTCTAACGTACTCTATCATTTGTTTCTCTTTAGGATTTGTAACAGATTTTTATATAGTTTATGTGCAAAAATTGTTTTCGACACAAGCTTTTTTCACAATGTGCTTCGTTTTAGTGACAAAAATTCAAACTGCTTTTCATCGTGAATCACCTTTGAGTAGTTATTAGCCATACAGTACTGAAATTGGGTGTAATTTAATGGAAAAACATTCTAAAGAACCAGCTTTCAAAACTTTTAGGGTAGGTCTACGCTGCAATAAAAGACCCATGGCTGGCCTGGTCAGCTGACTCGGGCTCATGGGGCTTAGGCTGCAGGGCTATAAAATCACAGAGTAAAGGTTTGGGTTGAGGCTAAAGCCCAGACCCAGACCCAGACCCAAATGTCTACACTGCAATTTTATAGCCCTGCAGCCTGAGCCAGCTGATCTGAGCTCTAAGGCTTGAGCCCATGGGTTTTTATTGCAGTATGGACATACCTTTAGTGCAGGTCTACACTTAAAAAGCTGCAGCGGCGCAGCTGCACCACTGTAGCACTTTAGTGAAGATGCTACTATGCCACCGGGACAGCTTCTCCCATTAACGTAGTTAATCGGTGGTTGCTATGACGATGGGAGGGCTTCTCCCATCGACATAGCACTGTTTATACTGGGGGTTAGGTCAGTATAACTACATCGCTGGGGGTGTATGGATTTTTCACACCTCAGAGCGACATAGTTATACCGATGTATGTTTGTAGTGCAGACCTGGCCTTATGGCATAGCTACACTACAAAATTAAGTCTACCTAACTATGTCGGCGTATAGCTGCCACAGTAATTGCATCGCTTGTGTATGTCAACGCTTTGCTCCTTGGCGGCATACGTCCTCACAGGCAACGACTGAACTGTCAGTGTGGATCATTGCGGGATGGCTTCTGAAAGCCAGCAACAGTCTGAAAGCTTACAACAGCAATGTAAACAATGCAGTGTCTGCCCTGATGCTATGTCAGCCTAACTACATCAACATTGACTCTATGCCTCTGGTGGAGGTAGAATTATTAAGTTGGTGTAGTGGGCGAGTTACATCAGAAGGAGGTAAATTTTAGTGTAGACACTTATAGTTAGGTTGACGTAAGCTGCCATGTTTTCACCTAATTCTGTAGTGTAGGCCAAGTCTTAAGAGTCATAGAGTTTAAAACCAGAAGGGACCACCAGATCATCTAGTCTGACCTCATGTATGTCACAGGCCCCCACACTACCCAGCCACCCCCACCCCAAGCTCCAGAATTAGGCCAAAGTAATACAGTTCTCAGAAAACTATTGTGTGCCACAGGCAGACAACAGCGCCAGGGCCAGGCCTGCCCTAGAAACACCCTAGGGCCCTGCCCCTCCTTGCCAAGCACACCAAGATAGCAAGCAAGAGGGACAGAGTCTTGCGCATACACCCAGCCCTGGCCCCCGATCCAGGTGTGGAGTAAGCAGGCTCATCCTGGCAGGATCCAAGTGTGGAGGGGCTTGGCGTGAGGGATCCAGGTATGAGGTGAGAGGGTTCTGTATGAGGCAGTCTGGGTGTGGGCGGCTTGGTGAGGGCTCCAGGGCAATCTGGATGCACAGAAGCTCATTGGGGGTTCTGGGTGCAGAGGGGAGGGACTCGGCAGGGGTCTGAATGCAGGGTGGGTGAGGCTCGGCACAGGGGTCTGGGTGCAGAGGGCTCCAGATGCAGGGGAGGGTCTGGGTACAGGGAAGCTCTGGATGCAGGGGGTGAGGCTCAGCAGGTGGGATTTTGGGTGTGGGGTTTCTGGGGGGTTCTCAGTGCAGGGGAGTAAAGCTCAATGGGAATGGTCTGGGGATGGGCCGGTCCAGATGCATGGGGGTTGGGCATATAGGGAGCAGCTCCCCATACAGTGACGCCTTCCTCCACGGCTGAGGAGCGATGGGGGTGGGAAGCATGGGGGATGCAGAGCTTCTTGCACCCAGAGAAGGTTTCTGAGGGTGGATCTTCCCTGGACCCAGCCACTCCTTGCAGGAGAAGAGCAAGTACCTTACTCCCCAGCCCAGCTGGGGCTAGCAGGTGAACCTAGCACAGGGTAGGAGCCACCAGCTGTGGCGTCCCCAGCCCCTGCCACCTCTCCTCTGCAATGATTTACCTCTCCGCCAGCTGCTCCAGGCACACAAAATGACATGCCTGCACTGCTGGGCACGTGACCGCTCTTGCAGCTTCTCTTTGGTTCCTTGTCAGAATGTCATTTTTCTGTGGGGATGCAAAGAAATCTGCGGGGGACAGGAATTCAAGGAGCAATCTAGGAAAATGCTCAGCAGATTCCTCCTGCTATATAAGGCATACTTTGTGAAAATGCACACTCATTTTTGAAGTACTGTTTTCTAAAATACAACTGTGTGTCAGGTGTGCTCAGTTTACAGGACAAAGCGGGCTAGAGAATGGGCAAAATTTCATTGCAAATCCTGAAAACCCCACCTAGGATCCTAGAGCCAGTCTTTTCCTTCTTACTATGGTTTAAAACAAAAAAGATTGTGCAGGTCAAATTATTTCCTCAGTGACACCTGTATAATTCGGTTAGCCTTCAGTGTGATTTCACCAGGTGTAATGGACAGGAATTTAGAATAGAATCCAGCTCCTTCTCTCTCAACTACATTGGCTCTGAAGTGCTAACAGGAGTAAATGTCACTAAAAGGTTACTTTCATCATGTAAGTCAGCCGATATCTGTCTATCCTAAGGTTTTTTGTAGCTAAAACTGAATACGCACAGGAAACAGATCTATTTAGTAAGAAGCTGCCATTTTTTACATTTTTACTTTTCAAAGTAAAATCTTATTTTAAATATTAACTAGTTGATTCTGGGTCTTATAAAACTATGTTATTTCTTTCTCTCTGTCAAATCCCTACACATTATGCTCTAGATATTGTGCAAATATTGTAGCAATGATACTTGCTACCAATATCCTTTGAAAAAGCTCTACCTCCTGCTTTTGGGTACTCCTGTTACTTCCCAGATGTCAGGAGAGATGCATTTTAATTATGCCACCATGAACCTATTGAGTTTGACATTTCTACTCTGCATCCTTCTGTATCTTTCCTTGCTGGGCTTTCTCTTTGTGGATAGAGGCTTTAAATGGGAGGTAGGTGGGTTGGCTACTGAAGCTCCACAGGACTGCACATGGCAAGGGGCCAGTGAGAACGGACACACATCTGGAACTTTTGGTCAAATGGCCATAACCTTATTCAACACCAAGAAAGCATTTATTTCTGTCACAGTTCAGGGCAACTGCACCTGTATTCCCCTTCTATGATCCCTCGAGGGCACCTGCTTTAGGCTGCTGTCTCCTCAGCCATCACCTCTCTTGGCTGGAGATCCATATGTCTTTCCCTCCTGACCTATACTCTCAGAAAATGAAGTTTTTGGATAACACAATCAGATAAGCCATGTCCCCCTCTATTTTTATATTAATAAGAACTTTTAACTAAATTAATAAAGGGTTTTTAATGTATTTCTTTTGAATGAGCATATTTAATTCCTAAAAGTAATAAAAATCACAAATGTAGTGACATATGAACATTGGAAAGATAAAAACTAAAAATATTTGACCCTATCCAGCTGTTCTAATTTAGGCAAGTTACTCGATGATGATGAGTGTAGAATTGGGCTCATTATACAGACTTGTAGTGTATTTAGGCAGACTTGAAACTAAATCCTGTATATTTTGCAAGGGACATAGTTTGACTAATAATAAGTAGACATACCAGAGCATTAACATTTCTCATGCTGCATCTTTCTAAAGTGAATTTGAACTCAGTTTTAAACTTGTAAGCTTCATTTTACTGTTGATGTAATAACTTATACTTCTGAGTCTCTTCGAGTGATATAACTTGGAGGGAACTGTCTGGCTACTTGTATTTTAAAAACATGCTTAATTTTAAAATATACTAAGCTTTTCAAAATGCCATATTGTTTCAACTGCATAGCGTGAAATTATTCTGATTAACACCACTAATATCTTTCTGATTTCTCTTACCTATTTCATTTTGTATAGCTAATCTTTTCTAATTTCTGTGTTGTTCTATAAATCTGTCCCTTTCTTATTTCCTTTCTTTGTAACAGGTATAGGTAGAGTGTCTTTTGGAGCTTTCTTAGGTAGGTAGAGTTACAATTTCCTCAAAGATAAAAAATGCAGTAGAGAAACAAAGCCAAACTCACTTAAAAAAGACATTGCTGTTTCTAGTCTTCATGGGTGAATAAAGTATGGCTTCTTTTATAAGCCCATTATAAATTATATGTAAGCTAATAATGTGTTTTCCAAGATACCTGGCTTTGTGGCCTTTGCATATGATTAGAATATAATCTGAATTTTATAAATATGACTAGGATTTCTCTAACAGTTTCAAAATGTCACAAAAGACTAGAAGTGAGATGTCTAGCATTGCTGAATTAATAGGAATAATGTAAACCCTATCTCTTCCAATAATTGAGGCACAAGCGTAAGGACCAAAGTAATTTAATTCTCCTGACTTGTTCTTCATTTCTACAACCAACATCTCTGTTGATGACACACAGAAAATATTCCTCAACTTGCTGCTATTTATACAAATGGCGATGTCATTAAATGCTGTTTTTTCTCCTGTGAATATTCTTTCTAATTTTTGGCTAATTTTCACATCTGTAGTATAAGGAATGTTGGGTCTAACTGTCTAGTTCACAGACCATGAATCAAAAAATGGAAGGAGGGGGTGCAAAATATGTGTTAATATTAAAATTTCTGAATGTGAATTTGGATTATATCTTGGGGAAGACATTGTAAGAACAAGAGAAACCACATGAAAATGAAAAAAATTATCCTAACCCTTAAATGGATTAGTGAGTTTGATTTTTTTCCTAGTGAGAATTTGTTCTAAACCCAAGCAAAACTGATGGAAATGTCAAGTAGGGATCAATAGCAAAACTTTTCTGTACCAGAGAAGCAAGACATGCAAGAGTCTACCACTTCGTACATTGTAAATATTCTGATTCTTAGATGAAAGCTTCACCCTCACTCCAGACACTTTACTCGGCATAAAGGAGCCCTAAAACCCCGATATATGGCCCAAATTGATTAGATAGCATTAACAAATAATAATGATAAAGGGGAACACTTAGAACTTACAATTATATTCCTGATTTAGTCAGTGTTTATTATAGCACAATCTTGGACAATAGCATATGAAAACAATGTATAGCTATTTAATGTCTTTTCACCAGGAAAGTCCAAGCATCTACACTACCACCTCTTATAACTTATTTTCTCTTTTTCATTTCTACAGATGTTGCCTTTATCACGACTGTGACCTTCCTGTGGAAAGTGTCAGCTATCACTGTTGTAAGCTGTCTTCCACTTTACATTCTCAAGTACTTGAAGCGTAAATTTTCTCCTCCAAGTTACTCCAAGCTTACCTTGTAAAAGTGACTGTATTCCTACAGTTTTTTTCACCCATGCCACTCTGAGAATTACTTAAGGTCACAAACTGTGCTTCAAGTGACAATGTATTTGGGTTGGGCTAAAGAAAGAAAAACTAAAAGAAATGGAGTAAACAGAGCACAAAAAGGAGGAGGGTAACATAGAGAACTACACTTTACTGATAATATCATCAAGAGTAAAATAAACTTCATTTTCTTCACATTGATTTTTTTACTTTTTTTTCAATTGCTACAAGTAAAAAATAAAGTGAATTTACATTTGAGTTGACAGTGCTTCTGAATGATATGATGGCTACTGTAAAGGATTTTTTTCCTACTGCACTGTTCTCCTGCAAGTTGAACTGAAAGCTTATTTAATAGTAAATAATTTCCTAAAAGATTCAAATTATTTCCTTGTTGCTTCTCTATAGGAATATTCATTCCCACTTACATACAGTATAAAAAAACCTAGATAATGTAAATGCCATTGTCCGTATTTGCTGCTATATATTACTCATCCTCAAACATTGATAATATGCACTATTTGAATGATGTACAGATGTCTGCATAGAACAGTATTACTTTAGGAGCTGTTGTCCTCTTTTCTGTACTCTCCATTCCTAGCACCAGTAAATATTAACAGATACGTGTATTCCATTACATTGACCGCTGTTCTTTAAATGCACATGGAAGCCAAGTTGCACAAAATCTGTAAAAAAAAAAAAAAAAAAAAAAAAAAATCTGTACATAATTCCATTGCACCTACTGAATTGTACAGAACATCAGACATTGCTGTTCAGTAAATATGTTTTAAAAGTTTCTATCCAGTTTGTATATGTAAAATTGCAACTAGATTGTGTCAAGGTACATTTCTATATATCAAAAGTCCAGTAAACATTGTATTAGCTAATATGTTTAAATTGCCTTGTAATCTGTTTACTTAAGTTACTCAGGTAAAAAGAAAGAAGATTAACAATTTAATGTTACAGTAGGAAAATCCATCATCTTCCAGCAGGCATCTTTTATGTGTTTTATGAACCAGATTGTTGGATACAAAACTTGTAAAAAAAAAAAAAAAAAAAAAAAACAGAGGCGCAGATCCTCAGCTGCTGTAAATTAAAATAGTCCCATCAACTTCAGCAGAGCTGTGGCACTTTACATCAGCTGAGGCTCTGCCCCAGAAAGTGATATTCTCTAAGATGATACAATCTGAGGGGTCTAAATTTTATGTACTGTATTGGGATACTGCGTATGTTATTTTTATTTCCCGTTGTGTATAAATTTGCTTTTTCAAGAAATGTGTAACAGATTATTTGGCATAGTCTTTCACCACTGAAGGAGAAATCATAGCTAATCCATGCTTCTTTGTTAATGAGATTTATTTGTACATTTTTTTAAAATACCTTATATGGATCTCATTTTATCATAGATGTTTTGTTTGACCATATGTCTTTTCTACATAAATCCTTTAGTGTCTGATAATGTGCCCCTTAAGTATATAATTATTATATTGTATGAGTGAAACTTTTGAGATGGTAAATAACCTAACCACTTCCAGGAAATGAGACTGTTGCAGAGCTATTTGGACTGCCCTTCACTCCATTTGGTTTGTTTTTTGATGGGTTTTTTTCATAATAGCTATTATCTGCTTTTTATTTTTTAAAATTTTCATTCTTCATTATAAAAGCAATAAAGCCTAATTTCTACCAAATATTATTGAGATATGTATTAAACTTTGTAGTAGTGTTTCTTTTAAAGTACATAAGCATTAGTCATCAAAATAGTATGCTGTTCCCTTATGAAAAATCATTTCTGTATATCTCCACAAGATGTCACTGTTTTTGTACTAGCCAAAACCTTTTCTCATTTTATGTCGAGATTGCCAAACTATTCTGTTAGTTTAGTTTAAATGGTCATATTTAAGTTGCTGATTTGCTTTAATTTCAAAGTAAATAAAACAGGGCAGCATTCCTGGACTCTGCAAACAATTTTTCAGATTTAAAGCTGAAAATTAAAGCTGTCTCACAAGCAAGGATCTGAAAACAGAATGAATGGTAACACATTCAGTATGTGACTCAATAAAATATTTCCTGAGAATCTGAGTCTGCTCTTAGTTTACATCCATATACATTAGGAACAAATTAATTGACTACACCAGTATAGGTAAGAGCAGAACTGGGCCCTGAATCTGTAAATTTTATCCTCCTAGGCACATTAGAGGGACCATCAATATAAAGTAAATGCTTATTTTTCCTTCATTATCATATTTGATGTAGTAGCTAAAGGTGTAATTTTGAAAGTAATTAGTGATATACTTTTGAACATACGTTTAAGAAATCAGGAGGTGTGGGGTAAGAGGCACAGCTGGGCGAGACGTGGCCAGGATGGAGCCAATAACAACAATTGTGCACTCCTATTTTCCCAGTAATTACGACAAATCTTATAAACCAAACCTGGCTGAGTCTGCTCCATATTTGGATGGGAGAGCTCAAAGAAAAGCACAGGTACTGCAGAAAGTGTTTCACTTCTATTTGTTACTTCCTGTTTCCTTCAAAGTCACTGTTCTTCTTCAAGTGATTGTCTACATGGACTACACTCCTGATGTGTGAAATCAGATTCTTTTAGTCCATGGAAGCCATGCTTATGCCTCTGCACACCCTCACAAAGCATAAAGAGTGGAGTGGGCCCAGTCATTCCTCAGTTTCTTATCACCATTGGCAGCAAGATTGAGCCCCTGCAGTGTCAGTTTACTCTGCACACTATGCAGTTGTCCTTCGCCTTGGATATTGAACAATTTTATAGCTCTGAAATAATTTTGACTTTACTTCAGTTCCACAAGATCCATCCAGCAGCAGTGTGCGCACATCACCTCTCAAGCCAGGGCTGTACTATATTCTCCCATCCTACAATGGCATGATCCCTGAAGAGCCTCATGCATCTATTTCCCTCAATTGGGGAGCCCCGCCCTCTTGGGACCTCAATATAGTGCTAAGGGGGTTGCTGGGTATCCTGCTTGAGCCTGTAGAAACCTGTACTCTATACTACCTTTCAGTGAAATCTGTCTTTCTGGTATCTAGTTACCACAGCTTGAAAGATAGGGGATATTTAGCTCATGACAGATCCACCATATACGTTGTATCATAAGGACAGGGTCACTCTTAGACCTCACGCCAAGTTTCTGCCCAAGGTTTCCATATAAATCAATCCATTCACCTCCTTGGTTTTCTTCCCAAGTCTCACTAAACCCTGGGGAAATCTAGACTTCATACGCTTGCTGTAGTAAGGGTGCTGTCTTTTTCTTCAAACCAAATCATTCTGGAACACACCCAGATTATTTGTGGCCTTTGCTAGTAGAGTTAACGAGGTAACCTATATTCTCACGACGGTTACCTAAGAGTCTTTTCCAGCTGAATAAGAATGTGGTGTGAGTTAGCCAGGTAAGATCTACCTAGCCATATTAGAGCTCATTCCACTAGAGCTAAGGCAGTCTCTGCTGCCTCTTCGAGGAATGTCTCTCTATTCAAAATGTGTAGAGCAGCTCTGTGCAGTTCAGTCCACACATTTACAAGACACTGTTCCTTACTAGAGGCTTCCTTATTGGATGTCAGTTTTGGTAGGGCTGTTCTGCAGTCATTATTTAATAAGGACTCCTGCTACCCACCTTCAAGCAATTAGACAACTACTTGTTTTAATTAAGATACATTATAGCTCTGATATCTCATCATGGAATAGGGATTATAAATTCTAATTCTATAGTATGAGACGATAGTCATGTAATGTTTAAGAAAAGTTTTGTAAATGAGTTCTAATAGTTCATGGATTAGGAACCCAATCTGATGGGGTTCCAGGGGCTTCTGTATAGATAATTTAGGTTAATCTTTCTATCTACCCAATGGGACTCAGTGCTCAGTCTAGAACAGGGGTGAGCAAACCACGGCCCACGGGCCGGATCCGGCCCCTCAGGGCTTTGGATCCGGCCCGTGGGATTGTCCCCCGTGGTGCTTCAGGCCCCACACCGGTCTCAGAAGCGGCTGGCACCACTTCTCTGCAGCCCCCCAGGGGCGGGGGGGGCAGAGGGCTCCATGTGTTGCCCTTGCCGCCAGGCACTGCCTCCCGCAGCTCCCATTGGTTGGGAACGGGGAACCATGGCCAATGGGAGCTTTGGAGGAGGTACCTGGAGGCGCGGCAAGGGCAGCGCATGCGGAGCCCTCCACCCCCCTCCCCCAGGGGCCACAGCGCTTTCCAGAATGGCGCAGTGTGGGGCCAGGGCAGGCGTGCAGGGAGCCTGCCCTGGCCCCGGTTCGCACCGCTGCCACCCCAGAGCTGCTTTAGGTAAGTGGCACGGGCCGGAGCCCGAACCCCTCCTGCACCCCGCCCCCCAACTCCCTGTCCTAAGCCCTCTGCCTGCACCTCCCACCCCTCCTGCACCCCTGCCCTGAGCCCCCTCTCGCACTCGGCACCCCTCCTGCACGCCAACCCCCTTCCGAGCTCCCTCATATGCCCTGCACCCCTCCTCTGCCCCAATCCCTTGCCCTGAGCCCCTTCCTGCACACCACACCCCCTCCCACATCCCATACTCCCTCTTGCACCCCAACCCCCACCCCAGCCCTGCATACAATTTCCCCACCCAGATGTGGCCCTCGGCCCAAAAAGTTTGCCCACCCCTGGTCTAGAAGATACCATCAGAGATGCTTAGTTTTGCAGTTCTCAAACTGTGGATTTGTGTCTCCAGAGATAACATGCCTGTTAACAGCAAAAATGTTTTTAAATAAATATATATACAGGGCCGGCTCCAGGGTTTTTGCTGCCCCAAGCGGCGGAAAAAAACCCTGCGATCGGCAGCAGCTCCACCACGCCACTTTCTTCTTCGGCGGCAATTGGGCGACAGGTCCTTCCCTCCGAGAGGGACCGAGGGACCCGCCGCCGAAGAGCCCAATATGCCACACCAAGCACCTGCTTGCTGAGCTGGTGCCTAGAGCCAGCCCTATATATATATATTGAGAGAGAGAGAGAGAGACCTCAACCCTATTGTCCCTCTGCAAATTTGTGTACAGAGTCAATCCCTTACCTCTTTCTAAAAGTGCAAACTTTCAAAAATGTCAATGACTAGAAGATTGTGGAGGGTGGAATAGATCTGGACAAGGAGAAGAAGTCTGGAGATAAATATGAGAAGGGAGGGACAGGCAGTAGAAACAAAAGTGAAACTGAGCAGCATTTTCCAGAATTCTTGAGGTCTTTCTGAGTGTAGCCCTCGTTGATTTGAGATCTACCATACCATTCTCTCACTAGAAGGGAAAACCTATAATGGCGATAGGCCGTAAAAGAGACCCAGGTTGGGAATAAGAAATATATGTTTGCTGATGATGCTTTAAAGAAAGTCACACCAGTGAACTGGTGGAAGTCACTTAAGCGCTTGGATTCAGAGACTGTTGAAGTGATAAAATCACTTAGCATTAGATTCTTCTGCCAGTATAGAAAGAATATTTCCTTCCTTTGGACTAATTCATTCCAAATTGAGAAATCGTTTGGGTCCTGAAAAAGCAGGAAAGCTTGTTTGTCTTTTCCAGATTATGAACAAACAGGAAAATGAAGGTGAGGATGACTGAGTTAGCCGCAGAAACCAATATTTTAAGTTTCTCATGCTGACCTGGATGACATAGTTGATTTAATTTTTCTTTAAATATTCCATTTAACTACTTTAGCTAAAAACAATTTTAACAAAAACAAACCTGATTTTAAAAAAACTTGAATGTTTAACTAAATTCAAAAATTCATATGCTTGTTTTGTTAAAATATTATGTTTGCTGTTGAAGAAAAAATCCAGAATACATAACGTTGTTGTTTTAGTTAAATAAAACAATTTAAATGTCTGCCTGGTGATGTTCTCCTCCTAATATAGCATGGCAAGAAAATCCTCCAAATATTAACGATTAACCTGTTGAACTGGAGATAGTTCACCTCCCAATAACTTCATAAATATCTGCTTCAACTACCGTTGGTAAATAAAATAACCAAACAACCATTCATTTTCTGATATAGTTGCAAAACTCATCTGAAACGTTTTCAAAATAAATCACTTTAAAAATGTATATAGTGTGTACCTTCTAAAAATGAAACCTACATCTATCTCTGAGCTGTGACGAATATGTAGTAAGGTTATAACAACCAACACAAGTGCACTTTTATGTAGAAATCCATGATTCAATCGAGTCTTCCTGACTAGTGATTTAAATCAAATCCACACTGCCCAAGAGTGGAATCTGCTTGGACAACAAATCTTGAAGAACCACAGTTACTGTAGGACAGGGGTTTCAAACTTGATTTACCTTAGGGCCAGTGCCAGTCCTCAAATCCTCCCAGTGGGCCAATAATGTCACTTAGCTCCCTTGGCCTCATGCTGCCCTGGCTGATTCTGCCCGGCAACTAGTGATGGTATCTTTGTCCCTCTCCCCCAGCCAATGGGAGCTGTGGGGGGCGGTGCCTGCAGCAGACAGAGTCAGCAGCGTGGCTGCATGGGTCTCTCTTCCAGGGGTAGAGGCATAGAAATCTCTCCTGCCCGCTCCCCTCCGGACCCTCCCCCTCTCGGCCGGCAGACACGAGGGTTGGATGAAATAACTTTTAAAAGTTTCCGCGGCCCACAGTCCAGAACTTTGAGACCCCTGCTGTAGGGAAAGTAACCCTTCTTTTTGTGGTGTTGATACAGAAGTCATCACTGTACACAGAAGGCCTGATTCTCCTCTCATACTCACCAATTTTAATAATAATGGTGTAATTTCAGTGGAGTTTCTCCTTATTTACACTGGTGTAAGGACGAGGAGAATCAGGATCACAGGCTCCATGAAGAACTTTGTGGAATGATCTTGTAGCTAGGCTGGTAGTATAACTCACTTCAAAGTTAAAAGAGAATCAAAAAAGCCCTTCAGTCCTCCCCACTTCTTCAAGGAAGAAAATCAGTATGAATGAACACAGACAGCCCATACTGAACATTATATGTAAACAAACAGAAGGCACAGTATCTTTAACACGGTGTTAAATAGCATAGAAGTTTATTTTGTAAGCAAAACACACTCAAAACAAAATAAAAATACTTCCCAATAAATATTAACTACCCAACAGACACCCTCAGCAGGGTTCACAGCTGTTTTTGTGAGTGGGAATTTGCTCAGCCCATTGCTAATGAAATCTTCCTTAAATAGGGAATCACACTCAAACACCTATTTGCCACTCCATCAACCAAAAACATAATTTCAATCAAAATATTCTACAGCAAGGCAACACGGACTGATGCCTTGAACGGAACAAGGAAGGAAAGCTCTGCAATGATGCATAGTCTCTGCTTCTACACCGTCTTCCAATCTTGACAAAGCTGAGATAAAATTGCAGCTAAGCATCCCCCTACTTCAGACTCCACTTCCCCCTTCTCCCTCCCTGCATCCCTCCTGCAGTCCCAGGACACAATGTGTGGCACTAAGCTGCTGCATTTTTCTAGGAAGGGGCTGGTGCTTGGGAATATGGGAGCTTTAGGCACTACTCCAATACAAATAATGGAAATGTCACCACCCCAAAAAGAGGTGGTGGATCTTTTAAATTGCTCAGCATAACAAATAGTTGTGCCCTTTTGTTCTTCCTGGAGTAAGCAGCTACTGTATTTATTATCACTGTTGCACCTGAAAGAAACACTAGGGGAGGCTCTGGTCATGATGTTTCAGTAACTTTAAGGGAACAATTAAAGAGGCATTGTAAATCCTGTGAGCAGAACCATTTTCCATTGTTTCTCTGTAGTGCACACTTGAGTTTCGCCATTGTCTTTTTGCATTTTGCTCCTAAGCATCAGCTTGCTCTTACAAAGCAAGCCCTAGGTGATAGGCAACTCACAGGCAATTGCATCACAAGTCTGTTGCAAATTATTAATTTCCCCCCATAATTTGGGTTGGGAATTTGTGATATTCCCTGACTGGGCTTTCCAACATGAGGAGGGAGGGGAATGCATGTGGGACATAGCAGTGGCAGTCACCCATTTCCTATTTGGAGGGAAAACCTGGAGGTTATTTGACCACACTGTTACAGATGCTCATCCCTGAAAGATTGTGCTGCCTATCTCAGGTCAGCAGGGGAAGCTGAGCTATTGCCTTCTCCAGGGGCGGCTCTAGCGATTTCGCCGCCCCAAGCACGGCGGCACACCGCGGGGGGCGCTCTGCCGGTCGTCGGTCCCACGGCTCCGGTGGACCTCCCGCAGACATGCCTGCGAAGGGTCCGCTGCTCCCGTGGCTCCGGTGGACCTCCCACAGGCATGCCGCCCTAAGCATGCGCTTGGTATGCTGGGGTCTGGAGCCGCCCCTGGCCTTCTACATACAGTCACCCACAGCAGCTGCCACTCCGTGTCCTTGTTGACTGCCTCATCACCCCATCTCACTGTTTGAGGGATACATATATAAGAGATGGGAGATTTTGGGGGTGGGGGTCACAGCATTGCCAACTGGTATAATATTTGGTGTTTTTCTTAAAGTCCCAGCTCCTAGAGTCATGTGATTACAAGAGAACAACTTTAATTTTTAAAAAAGTAAGTTTCTAGCCCTTATGATGCAGAGAAAAGCTTTAAAAAGGCTTAAAGAGTCAAAACTTGAGACAAGGTGCAATTAGTCCCCACATTTATCTTTTAAAATCCTGTGATTTGGGGAACCTGCCTCCTGTTTTTTGAATGTCTAAGGATGGCAATGTGGGGGAGATGCTGAAAGGCTGCGGGAGCTGGAAAGGGTCTGGAGAGCTGAATGGTGGAGCTAACTGACAGGAAGAGCTGAGGTCTTAAATGTCTGAGGAAGTGGTTGATTCTGAGTAGTTAAGGGAGCTGAGTGGTTTGGCCGAACTGAATAGCTGAGTTTCTGAATGTACTGTGGGTCACATACAAGCTGGAGGTGTGCTCTGGGACTGCTGTTTGAGTATTGTTTTTCAAAAGGAAAAACTGTGAGAAGGAGTCGGGGGGGGGGGCAGAAAGAGAGAGAGAACAACCCCAAGAAGTGGGAACAGAGCCACAGAAGGGGAGATTCCCACTGGCGAGGGAGAGAGTTTGTAAGCTCTTGTGGGCAGGGATCATCTTTTGGTTCTGTGTTAGCACACCTAGCATAATGGAGCCCTGGTCCATGACTGGGACTCCCTAGTCACTACAATAATGCAAATAATCATAATCCAGATACATGGCTGAGGGGAGGACGACTTGGGGGTTTAAGGCTGGAAGAAAGAGACAGCAGATATGGGTAAGGAAGAGAGAGGGTATGTCTACACTACGGGATTATTCCGATTTTACAGAAACCGTTTTTTTAAAACATTGTATAAAGTCGAGTGCACGCGGCCACACTAAGCACAGTAATTCGGCGGTGTGCGTCCATGTACCGAGGCTAGCGTCGATTTCCGGAGCGTTGCACTGTGGGTAGCTATCCCGTAGCTATCCCGTAGTTCCCGCAGTCTCCCCCGCCCATTGGAATTGTGGGTTGAGATCCCAATGCATGATGGGGCAAAAACAGTGTCGCGGGTGATTCTGGGTAAATGTCGTCACTCAATCCTTCCTCCGTGAAAGCAACAGCAGACAATCATTTTGCGCCCTTTTTCACCTGGATTGCCCTGGCAGATGCCATAGCATAGCAACCATGGAGCCTGTTTTGCCTTTTGTCACTGTCACAGTATGTGTACTGGATGCTGCTGACAGAGGCGGAACTGCAGTGCTACACAGCAGCATTCATTTGCCTTTGCAAGGTAGCAGAGACGATTACCATCCCTATTGCGCCGTCTGCCATTGTAAATTGGCGATGAGATGATGGTTATCAGTCATTTTGCACCGTTTGTATTTGGAAATTGGCGATGACGGTTATCAATCCTTTTGTACCATCTGCTGCTGTCATGGGTGCTCCTGGCTGGCCTTGCTGAGGTCGGCCGGGGGTGCATGGACAAAAATGGGAATGACTCCCTGGGTCATTCCCTTCTTTATGTTTTGTCTAAAAATAGAGTCAGTCCAGCCTAGAATATGGGGCAAGTGTACTAGAGAACCAGAGAGCACAGCCGCTCCGGGTCAGAGCCCCAGAGATCCTGCAGAAATGATGAGCTGCATGCCATTCTAGGGGGTGCCCCTGCAACAACCCCACCCGTTGCTTCCCTCCTCCCCCAACCCTCCTGGGCTACCGTGGCAGTGTGCCCTCATTTGTGTGATGAAGTAATAAAGAATGCAGGAATAAGAAACACTGACTTTTAGTGAGAGAAAATGAGGGGGAGGCAGCCTCCAGCTGCTATGATAGTCCAGGCAGGACAGAATCTTTTCTTTAGACATGAAAGGGGGGGCTGATGGAGCTCAGCCCCCAGTTGCTATGATGAGGACAGTTACCAATCCTTTTGTACCATCTGCCGGGAATGACCGGGAGTCATTCCTATTTTTACCCAGGCACCCCCGGCCAACCTCACCGAGAACCAGCCAGGAGCACTCACAGGCTGATGATGATGATGGATAGCAGTCATATTGTACCGTCTGCCACCGGGAAGGGGATGCTGGTGTTCAGCGCTGCAGCACCCCGTCTACCAGCAGCATGCAGTAGACATAGGGTAACATTGAAAAAAGGCGAGAAATGATTTTTTACCTTTTCTTTCGGGGGGGGGGAAGGGTGTAAATTGACGACATACACCCTGATACACCCGGGAAAATGTTTTTGACCCTTCAGGCATTTGGAGCTCAGCCAAGAATGCAAATGCTTTTCGGGGACTGTGGGATAGCTGGAGTCCTCAGTACCCCCTCCCTCCCTCCATGAGCGCCGTTTGATTCTTTGGCTTTCCGTTACGCTTCACATGCAGCACTGTGCTGAGTCCCTGCTGTGGCCTCTGTCTATCATAGCCTGGAGATTTTTTCAAATGCTTTGTCATTTCGTCTTCTGTAATGGAGCTCTGATACAACAGATTTGTCTCCCCATACAGCGATCAGATCCAGTATGTCCCGTATGGTCCATGCTGGAGCTCTTTTTGGATTTGGGACTGCATCACCACCCGTGCTGATCAGAGCTCCACGCTGGGCAAACAGGAAATGAAATTCAAAAGTTCGTGGGGCTTTTCCTGTCTACCTGGCCAGTGCATCCGAGTTCAGATTGCTTTCCAGAGTGGTCACAATGGTGCACTGTGGGATACTGCCCGGAGGCCAATACCATCAATTTGCGGCCACACTAACCCTAATCTGACATGGCAATACCGATTTCAGCACTACTCCTCTCGTCGGGGAGGAGTACAGAAATCGGTCTAAAGAGCCCTTTATATCGATATAAAGGGCCTCATTGTGTGGACGGGTGCAGGGTTAAATTGGTTTAACGCTGCTAAATTCGGTTTAAATGCGTAGTGTAGACCAGGCCAGAGAAAAGAAGCCAGGGGATGAGGAAATGGGCCCTAAAAGGAGAAATGGGGAAGAAAGCTAAGGGCATAACTAGAGAAGATGAAGACAGGGATGCCTAAGGAGGGAAGGAAGACTCCAGGATAGAGGTGCTGTGAGCAGGGCCGGCTCCAGACCCCAGCGCGCCAAGCGCGCACTTGGGGCGGCATGCCGTGGGAGGGCAGCAGGTGGCTCCGGTGGACTTCCCGCAGGCGTGCCTGCGGAGGGTCCGTTGGTCCCGCAGCTTCGGTGGAGCATCTGCAGGCAAGCCTGCGGGAGGTCCACCGGAGCCGCGGGACCGGCGACCGCCAGAGCGCCCCCTGCGGCGTGCCACCATGCTTGGGGCGGCACAATTCCTAGAGCTGCCCCTGGCTGTGAGAGGGAGGAGGATAGAAAGGTCACAGAATGAAGCAGGGGAGGGGAAAGAGACCCAGGCAGAGGGAATGGTCAGTGATGGTAGGCAGGCAGACAGATGCTAGCTCTGCTCGAGCTAACACCCTAACAATAGCAGTGTGGAGGTTGTGGCAAGGGCTGTGGCACAGGTTAGCCACCTAAGTACAAGCCCACCGGAAACCTTGGGTCCATACTGTTAATTTTAGTGCACTAGCTCGCAGGGATCTAGCATGTCTCTACCCAGTCTGGGAGGCATGTTCCAGCTACAGTATAGACACTTCTCCAGGGGTGTGAGTTAAAGCTTATACTGCACCCAGCTTGCAATGCAGTGGGGACTCAGCGACTCTGCTGCTGTTACGCTGTCCGTGCAGTTTGGGTGCTGTTTTGCAGTGTGGCCACTCTCACATGAGCTACAGTTACTCAAGAGCAGATAACTCCAGTTAACATTGCAGTGAAGCCCCAATTAGACACCTACAGAGTAGTCTCCCCTGGATGTTGGGGATGGGGACAGAGGGGAGGTGGACAGGGAGCCCAGTGTTCCCTATGTGCTGATCTTGGAATTTTGAATATTTTTCTCCATAGATTTCCTATGGGCACTTGATGGGAGAGATGCCAGGATACATCTGGGGTGGAGCTGAATACTGCCATAGCTGCCAAATATTGTGCAGCTCCATGTATGATAGTGAGGCAAATTAATTGATTTGCATCTTTACATGTATTTTGAACGCTGCCATAAGCATAGGTTTTGAAAATGCTGTGTGGATTTAGTATTGAAGAAAGGCATTGGATGGAGACTACTTTTCATGGACACGGCTTCTCCCAAGCAGTGAGAGCAAGTATGGGGAGATGGGGCTTGGGGCATGAGCTTGTGGGAAGCCAGGGGAAGTGTTGGGGGAGTTACCGGGGACCTGAAGGGAGCCTACAGAGAGGCTTTAGCCCCTATTAGCTCATAAGTGCTATATAAGACTTAGGTATTATTAACGCCTGTTACCCCTGTTCTGTTCCCCCATTAGTGCTAGGTTGGGCACTCACACATTCCTGGGATACCTGACATTCTGGTACTTCCAGGAATGGCGTGGGCCACCCCCAACGGCACAACTCTGTCCCTGCTGGCATGACCTTGGCTGTGAGGTCACGCAGCACAGGAGAGCACCATTTTTAGGAGTGTCCCAACAGCATGACCTCTCACATATCGTGTCTGCAAGGTCATGCCAGCAGGGACAAGGTGAGGCGCTCTTAAAAACTGCATCCCCCATCCGACACCAGCCAGAACCACGGCTGGATTTGTCTCAGTATCAGCTGGGGAACAAACCACCAAAAAGAGGACGGTCTGGTTCAAAACCCGACAAATGGTCTTCCTAACTAGTGCCAGCTCCCCACAGCTGCTCCTGCTCCCCCAGGTTACTCCTGTCCCCATCTTTCCCCTGAGTAGCCTCTCACCTTTTCCCCACAATCTCCTATTTTGCTCCTCCTCCCCCAGCAGTTGCTCAACAGATCCCTTTTCTAGAGCTCCTGCTTCTCCAACTCCTCTCCCCACAGCTGCTTGTTCCCTACCTCCCTATCCTCCCACGAGTCCCTCACCTCACCTGCTGGGGCACTGACCCTGCTGCAGCAGCCACTTGTTATGGTGGGTCTCTGCTGGGTCCCATCTGGCTGGGGGGAGCAGGAAGTAGGGAGGTAGAAAGGCTACCCAGGTGCCTGCTCAGTATGTGTGTCAGTGTCTGGGGGGAGCAGCCTAGCTAACTGGCAGACTGAATCCTCCTGCTTGCCTGGAGCCCAGCTGACTGCATGGGGTTAGCCTGAGCTGTGGGATACAAGTGCAGTATGTGTGAGTGTCATGTGAGATGCGTGACACTGGCAGGTCTGGAATAGTGCACATTTATTGCTATTGCACCAGAACCTAAGCTACCACCTGCAGGTTCTCGTCTCCCTCCTCCAAAATTCCAGCTCAGGACTGGACCAGGAGAGGACTGATTCGTTTTGGCATAAACGTTTTACACTGACATGTTTTAAAGATTTCTAAAATACAGGGAACGGTGTTTAAAAATATGCTGACAGAGGACACGCCAGATCTTAACAGTGGATCCCCACGTGGGCATGGCTGGTTACAGCCCTGCTAGGCTCCTTTGTATAATTTTTTGTATGATGGTTGGATGCAGGGCCTGACATGAATTGGGGATTTATATATGGATCAGAACTTCCCATCCATCTGTAGGGAAGAAGAGAGTATTGGGCATTATAGAAATGGCTCCGAAGTGCAGGTGTATGGATCCAAGGGTCCAGTTTGGGCCTGGCCCTTCTCTATTAAAGATCTGCCAGCCACCAAGTGAAATGGTTAAGCCTATCCCATGTAAAAGAAATACATTTGGAAATAATAATTGAAAATCATTTCCTCACTGAGCTGCCAGAACTTTAGTTCAACACCCTGTTCCTTCTGCTGCTAATACCTTGTGTGTGTTTGTGGTGCCACCAACTCTAACAAAAGGGACATAAAACCTAGAACTGAGATCTTGGCAAGGAAGAAGACATTTTTTAAAAATACATTCATTTAAAAAGTAGATTGAATTTGTAATTTTAAGGCTACGCATGTTCTCTTAAAGTTAGAGAAACAGAAATACTGAAAAAAACCCACCAACATTTAAAATAAGTGTTTCAAATACAGACACAAAAACAACTTTGAAGTGTGTGTGTGTAAATAGGCTTATAGTTTTCAGCCCGCTCTAGTAACAAGCCTTTCCCCGCTGAAGTGATGAGCCCTATGCAAGCAGAGACTACCTCTATTGTACTCCAAGATCACTGATAGGGTACACGCTGACCTAACCATAAAGCAGCAATGCCAAACAGAAACCCTGCAAATTCTCCCGTGTGAAAGAATGTTATTCCATGTGCATTTCCATTTTACCTGTAGAATAGTAATTGTACAAATTTGTCCTAAATGCTTGTTATGTGCAGTGAACATCATTGGATCAACAGACATGGATGCAAGTAGGCCCTAGTTGAAGAACTTCTATTGCTAAACTGATAATCAAGTCCTATATAAACTATCAGAGGGGTAGCCGTGTTAGTCTGGTTCTGTAGAAGCAGCAAAGAATCCTGTGGCACCTTATAGACTAACAGACGTTTTGCAGCATGAGCTTTCGTGGGTGAATACCCACTTCTTCGGATACAAGCAGTGGAAATTTCCAGGGGCAGGTGTATATATAAGCAAGCAAGAAGCAAGCTAGAGATAAGGAGGTTAGATCAATCAGGGAGGATGAGGCCCTGTTCCAGCAGCTGAGGTGTGAAAACCAAGGGAGGAGAAACTGGTTCTGTAATTGGCAAGCCATTCACAGTCTTCGTTTAGTCCTGAGCTGATGGTGTTAAATTTGCATATGAACTGGAGCTCAGCAGTTTCTCTTTGAAGTCTGGTCCTAAAGTTTTTTTGCTGTAGGATGGCCACCTTAAAATCTGCTATTGTGTGACCAGGGAGGTTGAAGTGTTCTCCTACAGGTTTTTGTATATTGCCATTCCTAATGTCTGATTTGTGTCCATTTATATAAACTAGGTTGTGATGCTGGAATGGAAGAAGGGCAGAGAAAAATAAGCTCTCCGTGTTTGGCCAGAAGCAGATTTCTTTTGTCAGAGAGTGGGAGAAGAGCCAAATAGCTAGTCACACAACCACATCACTAGCCTACCATCTGTCCAAAAGCAATTACTTGGAAATGGCAGGTGAGCCGGGCAGAAAGAGGTTATACCTCAGCTGTAATGCAGAGCCAGCCATAGTCACTGATCTAGTACTCAGTGGTCTGTGAGTCTCTTTTCTTGACACAGAAGTAACTCATTCTGCCATTGAAGACAGATGAACAAAATGAGTAGTGGAGTTCACCAGTCAGGAGTGGAAGGAAGGTTTCTTAAAGGAAAGTCTGCCGGGCTGGCAGCTACCTCAGGATATGGGAGATGTGCTGTGAGACATTGCAGGCGCAGTTCCAGGAAGACTGTGGCCATCCACAGGAAACATGCGAGGGATGAAAGAGTGGTGCATTGCTGCTAAATCTATTTAGTTCTATAAACAAAACTAACACAAAATCAAAGTGCAGAGAAAAACATAAATCTTGCAATAACTATAGTCCAGAGTAACTCTCTGCTACTTCCTGCTCCACCTCTGCCATCATGAAAGGAAGGGAGCCTGGTATTTGAAGATCACAGGCCCTGTGACCAAGGGACTTGTTGATGCCAATTAACAGAGGGCACAGGGGATGCATAGAGTTTTACAAGGATCCCTTGGCTTAGGAGGAATAATTCACCATAATAATTCACCAAATGTGAGGCAGGTGAGGTCTCTACCAAGAGCCCACTGGTCATTATAATCACTGCAAAAGGTATGTACGATTATTTGTTTAAGGCATTATGTATCTGTGCTGCAAATTATATTCTTAAGGTACGAGAGTTAAGGCAGGTCACCAGAAGGTGACACACATGATCCTGTCAGGTAGGAGGGAAGAGACACTTATCTCTTTCTAGCTGGTAATGTGAGTATTGTCCACTTCACAATGGAGGCCTGTTTGCATTTCTGAGCCTGATGCTAATGAACAGCTTGCAAAATCACAGGAGAGCAAAACTGCAGGAAAAACACAAAATAGGGGGGATTCTGTTTTCGAGCAAAGACAATGGATTTGAGGGTATAACTGGGGGTACTGAGGTACACGCTGGATTCTTCATTGAGGATACCACCTGTCAGTGTGTTCCCTCTTAAGAAAGGAGGGTCACAGCCAGACTGGCTGGCAAATGCTGCAAAGCCTTGGGGTGAGCTAAACATCATTAGACAGGAACATATCACTAATTAAGTCTAGGCTCTAGAGTGCATGTTATGATTTTATTTTACATGTAACCTTCCCCCCCCCCCATACCTGGTACTTCTTGAATTTCTCTGTTAAATTAACTTGTACTTGTTTTCACTATAAGCCTATCTAAGTGCTGTGTGTTAAGCGGAGCTGTGATCTAAGGTGTAACTGGTAAGCTGAGGGTACTCTTTCTTTGGGAAGCAGCGGCTCTGTGAGTGCTGTGATTGTCCAGTGGACCAGGGCTGGACACTCCAGGGGGAAGGTCGGAGGGCTCTGGGAGTTGGAGCATAGCTATTGCTAAACAGCAAAGGGACAGCAGAGCCTATGTAGACTAAGAGAGGAGAGCTTGTGTTGCCTGTAGCTGGTGGAGTCAGGGAGCTGACATCTTGCAGGCACAGGCGAGGTTTCCTCATACTAAAGACAGGTGGTTGTGAGGTGCCTCTCAGCCCTGGGTTCCCCCAGGAAGTGTCACAGGCCCCGCCTTCTTCCTGGGTTACTTCCTACCCTGACGACCCATCAGCTACCCTTGTTACTTCCCTATCATGTGTATTTATCAGGAAGATGTGACCAACCTCTTCCCCCCAGCCCACAGATCTCTAGGAGAAAGCCAGAGTCCACCTCTCTCACTCTCACCTGCTTGAACAGGGCCCACACCACGTTCTTTGTCAGTGATAACACTGTCCCTAATTGGACATAGGGGAGTTATTACTTTATGCAGAATGTATTGTCCTCAAACAAGTGAATAGACATGTGGGATGATCAGAGCAGACCACTTGAGGGATTTCCACCAGTGTGGTGTCCATCGCACCCCAGGCCTTTTGGGAGGTCTGCTGTAGACCCCACAGCTGCCACAGCTTCCCCCTTAGCATCTTCCAGTTGTTCCTGTTTCTGGGGCTATGTTCTAAGTAGCTCTTCCTGTGAGTAATTTGGATGCCCATAAGCTCCTTGAAATTGTAGCGTGCTGATCTCGTAGCTGTTGACTCAAACACAGTCACGTCTGCGGGTGGCTCAGTGTCGGTGACTATCATAGCGCACTGGCTGATTTTAGGAACAGCAAGTAATTCCATAAGAGGCATAATCATCTGGCAAGTGTGTGATGAGGGTGAGTGAGTAAACGCTGGTGGCCTGAGCTGCTCTCGTCGCCTCTTTTGGCAAGCTGAACTCAACACACGCTCTGCTGCTTTAGTTTAGGCAGAAATTTTGGAGGGAAAATCCAGATAAGGTGCACTCTGACAATTCTGTGGATAAACACAGGCAAGGCAAAGAACTTCCTGCATCCCTCTCCTGTTATCCACCTCCATCTTTTTTTTTTTTTTTTTTTTTTTGCATTTCAGGTACCTCCCCTCACTGCTGCTTTGGCTGCTTGAGATCCCTTCCTCCTTTTCTACTTCAACAGTTCTCCAAGTCCCGGGAGATGCAAGAGCTTTTCAGTATCCAAAATAGAGAAGATTGGAGAGTCCCAGGCAGTGCAGAGAGAGAAAAGGTCCCAGGCAACTTTTAAAGACAGACAATACTCAAAAATGTGGCGCCTTTCTTGTGCGCAGGGCAGGTAGACTGGGGAGAGAGTAATAGCTTCTGTAATTGGTTATCTGCTCCAAACCTGTTAACTTTATTATCGGTTAAGTTTTTCAGAGGTGACCAGTGATTTTGGTACCTTCAGTTTTGAGTGCCTAACTTGGAAACGTGGGGGCTGATTTTCAGAAACTGCTAAGCCCCTCTAAACAATAGGACCTTTCAAGGTGTCTCAAATTGGGCATCCCAAACCTTGGCCATCATTATGTATGGACTGTGGTCAGATCTAGAGGTATCCAAAAAGATTCGGGGCCCACTGTTCTGGATGCTGTACAAACATGTAGTGACAGTCACTGCTCTGAAGAGTTTCATGTAAATTGGGACAAGATGCAACAAGTGAGTGCAATGAACAGAAGCAGGCAAACAAAAGAGAGGACAAAGGTAACAAAAA
This sequence comes from Mauremys reevesii, assembly GCF_016161935.1. Classification (NCBI taxonomy): domain Eukaryota; kingdom Metazoa; phylum Chordata; order Testudines; family Geoemydidae; genus Mauremys; species Mauremys reevesii. Next base: position 185,573,859 of record NC_052624.1, on the reverse strand, counting down.
CAATGTTTGTTGTCGGTGTCACAGTGGAGGGCGGGCTTGAGGAGGGACATGAGGAAGAAGAGGGCAGGTTGTAGCTTTACAGATTAATTCTGAAAGAGAGTAATTCAGAGTGTGCCCTTAGGCATTATCTGAGGAATTCAAAGGCACAGCAGGGAGAAAATAATGGGAGAAGATGCTAAATAGAGGGACCTGGGTGAAGGGAGTAGGGTGGAGGGTCACATGGGAGGGGACAAATAAGGGTAAGGACATCCTACCCTTGAAGATGACGACAAGATGATTGAACGTGATGGTGTTAAACTGGATTCACCAAGGAGAGTGAGGTAGTCAGAACAACAGTCAAGGAAGATGATCCTAGAAGCTGCATTTTGAATGAATTGGAGGAGGGAAATTGTGCCTTCATTTGGCTTGCAAGGAAACAAACTGTTCTCTTTAAAACTGTAAACCTGTTAGGTTTAGACCCACAGTGTCCTTCTGTGCTTTGTTTGACATTTATCGTCACAGGGTTTTGCTCATTTAATCAGTCATTTCTTTGCCCGGCTGTTTGTTGGGCTGGCTGGCTTCTCGGGGCTTTGGGCCCAGGGCTGCTTTAACTTTTTGTCTGAATCTTCTACAGTTTCTTGACAATCAGTCAATAATATTAGCATAATACACAGAGTTGTCACCACTTTTTTTCCCCTTAACTAATTGACTACTGCCAGCCTCCGGCACACACTGCTCAGTGTCCATGGTTTGCCCTAAGTTCACCAGTGATCTCAGCAGAACCGCAGCGTCCGTGGGCGGGATGGCCCTTGTGCCTGGGGAGAGGGATTGGAATGGGGAAGCTAAAGCTTCCAGGTATACAACATAGGCATATACATTTTTGTGGTGAATGGTGTTTTTATTTTGAACTCAGGAGTAATCAATCCGGGTCCTTCAAATTTAATTCATTCACTATAGGAAATAGTATAGGTGTATTATAAAATACAGGAGAGGAAATACCTTAACTGCATTCTAAAATTGCACCTTAGTGTGGAGGGCCCTCTGTGATACTTAATCCCTCTGTTGTGTGGTGGATGGGAGCTCAACACCAGCTCAAAACAGTTGAGTCTGCAGAGGTCATGAGTGCAAGCCAGGGGAGTATTTGTATGGGGCGTGTATTTAGGGGCACTGCTAGAAAGTGGCTGCACTGAAGCTGCATGGCCTGCCTGTGGTTTGGGGGAGTCAGTTCCATTCTCCCAAGCCACATGGAGCCTGGTTACTCAGACTTTGCCCCATACTTTTTGCATTGCATGAGTTGTATGAAAATATGTTTTTAATCCTAGCAGTGGAAACTATGGTTGTGCTGCTTGACTTGATTAATATGGAATTTAATTGGTTCTAATTAGCCCAAGGTAAAGAAGACAGCAAAGTTAATTAAATTAACTGGTTTCATGTTTTACAGTATGCAAAACAAATTTCACATCTCCTGCCAAAATGCTGCCTGTAAACTAGGAACAGAGCTCAAATCACACACACTTGTTACTCCTGCAGCATCCAGTGTCATGCCATTCTCTTCCCTAGGCTTATGGTGGCCAGTCTGCTTCTTTATGGTGTTTCCTGGCATTTGGGAATGGGAAGGAAGAGTAAATTCAAGACACAGATACTGATTTGTACTTGAAGAATTTTGAATCAGATTTGCTGCTGGCATTGGAGAGTATTAGGGACATTCTGCTTTGAGAGAGGTTTTGATTTTTAGCACACCATGCCAGGGCTGCCCGGGGGGGGGGGGGGGGAAGTGAGGCAATTTGCCCCAGGCCCCGGGCCCTGCAGGGGCCCCACGAGCCCTGGCCCAGCAGCGGTCCAGGTCTTCTGCAGCATTTCAGCAGCAGGGGGCCCTTCAGTCACTCCGGGTCTTCAGTGGCGTTTTGGCAGCGGGGGGCCCTTCAGTGCTGCCGAAGATGCAGAGCGACTGAAGGGCCCCCACCGCCGAAGTGCTGCCGAAGACCCGGACCGCCGTTGGGTGAGTACATGCGCCTGCTCTGCCCTGCTTTGCCCCAGGCCCCCTGAATCCTCTGGGCAACCCTGCACCATGCACAATGATACAGAGAGCATAGCTACAAAGAGAGAATGCCCTAGCATGACACACTGAATGCAGAAGCTCACCAGTATAACACTGCTGGAGAGCAAAGGCCTTTACAGATCCACAACACAAACCTGTGTGTTGCAAACAGTACATCTGTCCCTATGCTGTAATTACTTTTAATCTAATCCCAAAGAAACTCTCTAAATGCAATGCACATACACTCTAACATAGCATTGGAGTTCTCCAGAAAACGGTACCGTTTGAATTACTGGTGGTCTTCTTTATATCAGTGGTTTACTTGGGTCTGAGCGAAGATCACTAAATAATATATTTACTTTAGCCTTGACCTGCTGTGTACCTTACTTATAGCTGTGTCGTCTTACTAATATTATTTGAAGTGTTGTTGTAGCCATGTTAGTCCCAGAATGTGAGAGAGACAAAGTGGGTGAGGTAATATAAGAAGTTGGTCCAATAAAAGATATTACCTCACCTACCTTATCTCTCTCCCTTATAATGACACTTAATAGCAATTCGAAGAGCAGTTTCCTTGCTAAGAATGCAATCCTAGCCTAGTCCATAAGGGGGCAATACAAACTAAGAAATAGACTGAAATAACACCAATGGAAATAATGATAGCAAGCAAAAAAAAATCTACTTGTTTCAAGATACTTGAGAACTCTTTTATGAAATCATATTTCAGTCACTTTGTAGGTAACCAGTCTCTTGATACCTCTCTCTTCCATCTGTATATTACTGAGGTTTGCTCAAACAGCAATTGTTGCTCCAAAAAGGACTATTAAAAATGTAATTATCAAACAATATTTTCTTTGAACTGGAATGAAACTCAGACATGTTCTATTCTTTGTAATCTATTTTAAAATATCCCAGGAGATGAAGGTTATTTTGTCAATGGTTTGGCACCAGCTGAGGTAGACAGTGACCAAAAGTCTTTTGCTGTTCAGAGCCTATGTATGAAATGAATTTGTGCCCTCAGTCTGTCTTTTAATGGAAGAATGTCCTCACCATGAAACCCTTGCTGGCAAGCCTATCTCCTAGAACGTTAAGGGACCTTGAAAGGTCATTGAGTCCAGCCCCCTGCCTTCACTAGCAGGACCAAGTACTGATTTTGCCCCAGATCCCTAAGTAGCCCTCTCAAGAATTGAGTTCACAACCCTGGGTTTAGCAGGCCAGTGCTCAAACCACTGAGCTATCCCTCCCCCCTATTTATTTTATTTATAAATTTATTATTTATTTTACCAAGCCCATGGGCAGAGCAGTCAATGTTCCAGTGGGCTTGGAGACTGGTAGACCCTCAGGTAGACCCTCAGGGCAGGACTGAGGTGTATTGAAGGGATAGTGTCAGGGGCTGGTTTTAACGCTTTCCCCCCATTCACAAAACAGTAATAAGCAGTCAAGAAATGTGCTACAATGTTGGTTGAAGATTTTGGCAAGGGTGAGTCAGATGGTCCTTTGGCACATGTCCCAAACTTAACTGGAACTTCCCAATTATCTCTCTCCCTGCTTATCCACTCTGGTTTCTTATCACGTTGCCTAAAATTAGTGATACCAACCTTAATCTTATGCTTCGCTGCTTCACCAACATCTGTCTTTATCTGTCTGTCCTCAGGACACCTGGAACTCTCTCCCCAAACTGAACTGTGAAGCCACTACACTGTCCTCCCTCAAATCTCCCCTCAAGACTCATTTTGAATGATGCCAACAGGAGATTAGCCAAGCCAACTAGTAACTGCTAAATCGAGGGCCAGTTGGGGGTAGTTAATATTGCTAGAAAACGTACATTGATATGTATCCTTTGTCCTCCTCGTCCTCACGCCCCCCCCCTTCATTTGTTGTTTGTCTTGAGTTGTGAATTCAGGGCAGGAGCTTGCCATAGGTTTGGATAGCACCTCGTATACTGCACTCTACAACTGATAATGTGTATGTAGTATGTAAAGATGTGTGTGCATTTACTGGGTTTTGTCCACCTCCTCCCGCAGGAGAAGCGGAGCCCAGTGACTTGTGTTCTGGGTGAGTCTGCACATAGCTGCCAGCATGTAGAAAAGATTTGCAAGGGACAGGTGTGCAAATGCTCTGGGGTTCTGGGGCTTCCTTGGACTCCAGTCACTGGAGGTGCCTTCTGATGAATGTTAAGGTTTATACATAGCACTTTGCAATCATTAACTTTGTAACTGTTGCAGCCTCTCTGTGGGGGGGTAAATATGGGTATCCCCAGTTTGCAGATGTGGACACTTGAGGCACAGCAAGATTAAGGGCATTTCTAAGCTTGGGTACATAAAGTTAGGCATGTTAATAAATGCAGACTGATTTTTTTAGAGGTGCAGCCAATAGAAGGGGCAGGTGCTCAGCACCCCGTTTCAGTGCCTAACCCTAGACACCCAACCTTACAAATGTTTGACTTATGTGACATGACAGAGGCCACAGAGGGAGGTAGCATCAGAGGCAGAATTTGTCTCTCATTCATTTGTCAGCATTGCCTTTCATATTCCTGAGCAGCCCCTTTGTGTGGCAGAGCTCACACCGGCTGCTAGAGGAAAGGAGCTGCTCAGTAGAACATTTGCTGTGGCCCTCATACCATAAACGATAGGCTGGATGGCACTGCCCGCCATTTAACTGGGATCATCCTAAAAATATAGCTAGATTTCATAGACCCCAGAGCCCAGCTCTGCTTGGCTGCCAGGGATCTGAGAGTAACCTCTGATCTTCAGAGAAACTCAGGAACAAGCTTTCATTCCTAGTGATTGGTTTGTATTTTCAAGGCTGCCTTCCCCAGAAAAAGGGCGATAAACTTTTTTTTTCCTATTTAAATAAAGACTAAGATTCTCCTTTATACTTCTAGTTTCCTCGAAATCAGGGAGGCCTGTACCGTGGGCTTTGTGGGCCTGTAAAGGCAACCGCTAGACACTGTGTGGGAGATTGCTTTGCCTTTGTTGTAACTGCTCTGTGGCTAACCAGAAGGTTTAATTGCCTGGGGCTGTGTTTTTATGTGTATGTTTGTTTTGCCTTTTTATCAATATACACCAATGCTTGCAAAGAGCATCTTGCCCATACAGTATATTTGGAAAGGCTTGTTCCTTTGCACAGCAGCTTACAACTCACGTTCCTTTTTTTTTTTCAAAACAAAGATAAACTAAATTGGTTGGGAGAGATGGGGAGAAGAACCACCCCTTCGGGCAGAGGAGAGAAACTTGCATATTTGTACATTCTAGGGGACATCTCAGACACCTGCTCCCGGGCTGTTTATTTGGCATAAGTTTAAAAAGGAAAGTTGTGTGTGAGAGAGAGAGAGTGCAAAGCAGCAATCAGATGCTGGGGAAAACAGAGCATCATGCTGTCTCAATATGTGCTAGCCTGTCACTACAACGCAATTCATGATGGAAACATCACAACAAAATGTCCAGGAGTTCCCCATGGGTACCTTCTGATGCTCTGCAAGGTCATCTCTCTGCTCTGTGTCCAGAACTCTGGGGATCCTCACTCTAGGCTGGGTGAGCTGATCCTGCAAAACATCTGTGAGCATTGTGAAAAACTTCAGCTTCACACACAACACTCAGCAAAAACCCACACTAGTTTTTCAGCACCTCAGTTAAGGAGTCCTAGCTCTAAGTTAGAGCCTGATAACATTTGAGAATGTTCCCTGTCCCAACTGTGTGTGGATTCTGATTTTCAGATACAATATCGGGTGTGACCCAAGAGAGGACAAGTCATTATGAGACCTTCCAGTTCTGCATGCTCCCTTTGGAGATCATTTAATGCATTTTAATTGCCTAGGTTTCTACTTGGTATTCTTTTTACAAGCACCCATCAAAAATTGACTACGCTAGATTTCAGCCATGCAGGCTGCTCATGGAGAGATTTTTCTTTAATTTTTGCTGCATAGAAATGCCACGAAACCTGAATTCTGTCAGTCAGTAATATAACACATGCTTTGTGCCTACCTGTTCTTTCTACTGTATCATATACAAGCTGTTGCAAACCAACAGCACATTTAGGGCCTCAGCACCCATTCTAGACAATGGGTGTTTTGCCATTAACTTTGAGGGGAGCAGGACTGAGAGCCCCCCCCCAAACAAATATTCCCTCCATAGAAACAGCCCTTTTCCCATTGAGAATTTGAGTGAAAAGGGTGAGGAGATGATGTTTTAGACGTGTGGAAGTAAAGTAGTAGACTATATGATGGGGTTGCCTGTGTTAGTGTTAGCAGAGGACTGGACTTGATGACCCAAGAGGTCCCTTCCAGTCCTGTGTTCTTATTAGGCTGAAAGTTACCAATTGATCCAACTCCCTAAGGAGTCCCCTTGCATAGAGGGAACCTTCTGATGCAGTAGAGCTGCTGAAGTGGATCTTGTGAAACAACACCTCATAGAGAGCATTTCTGTGAAAAGAGGAGATCCTTTTTCCCCCGTTATCCGCCAGAACTGCCCTTAGGGGCCATGGACAGCCAATATGATCTGCAGCAGCCCTGAGGCTGCTCTACTTTATACCAGGGACTGGATAAGTAGCCAGTCAGACCCAGATCAAAAGCCATAGGAGTGGCTGTAAACCACTTTAAGCTGTATCAAGTACAGTTGACACAGCATAGGATCAGGGCACCTCTGTATAATAATTTCCATCACTAGTAGATTAACATGTTCTTGGGGAGCCACTGAGTTAAGTCTGCCTGAGCATTTCCAAAAAACCCTGCTTTCAATGTCTCACAACTTGCTGTAACTTTCATCCATAAGACTGAAATGTTCCAGGCCTGAGGCAATTTTTTTTTTTTGGCTGTCTGAGCAGTTCAGTAGATTTTTAAGAACAAGGAGAATGGGAGAAAATACACTTTTCCCCATTAGAGAATTATCAGTCATTTTTACCAAATTTGAAATGCAATTTCTAATGGAAATGAAATGTTATCCATGTGCCTCGCCATATTTCAGTAGCTACCGCCCTTCCCCCTCCCCCTCCGCCCCAAAGTAGATCTAGTTGGTTAAATCTGACTTCGTCACTTTTTTTCTCTGTGCTTCATTTCTCCATCTCTAACATGGAGATAAAGATACTTCCTTCCTCCCCCATTTTTACTCACTTCCCTTGTCAGTCTTGTCTATTTATACTGTACTTTCTGCAGGGCAGCAGGAACTGTCTCTTACTACGTGTCTATGCAGCGCCTAGCACAATGGGGCCTGAGCTCAGTTGAGGTCTCTAGATTCTACAGATTTTCCCAGCTAATTAATAAGCATAAGTTTCATGACAGTGGCCAAAGGAAAGAGAGGAAGTGTAAAATGGTGGCCTTGCATCAGTGCCAGTGCTAGCCCATTGGGGTCCCTAAGCAGGAATAACCCCCCCCCCCAGCACATAATTAATAGGGGGGCCCTTGAGCTGCTTAGGGCCCTAAACAATTGCTTAATCTGCTTATGCCTAGCGCCAGCTCTGCCCTGCTTTTACTGGAGTTTAACAGCGTTTCTGGTTATATATCACCAGCAAGGTTAAAAAAGAGTATTCAAGTTAAGGTAGCAGCGTTGGGTGTAAAAAAACATGAGCAGAGACGAGAGAGGTACAGTAAGTAGGACCATACACATGGAAAGAACGAGCAAGTGGGATCCCTCAGGGCTCAGTGCCGAGACTTGTTCTCTTTAAAACTTACATAAATGAGCCTGAGGTTGGATCGGGTTGCTGGGTGTCCAGACACAGATGACATCATGATAGGAAGGAGGCTGTTGATAAGTTTCAGGAATGCACCAGACTACAGGAGGATTTGGAGACACTGGGGAAATGGGCTAATACAATGGAATTCAATATTACACAATGGAAGGTTCTGCAGTTAGGGAGAACCGACAGCACATTTAAATAAAAGCTGAACAAAACAGAGCTGACATGAACTAATGAAGAAAGCGAGCTGGGGTAGTGGTGAGTGATGGTAAGAAGATGTATGGGGCAAGTGATAGCAGCTGCAAGGAAAGCGAATAAAAATGTACGAAGAGAAGAACTAATTCTGCAGCAACAGAGATAATGACTCCATTGTATCTGGCCCTTCTCATGCGGAATCCTGAGGTGCCCAGTACCAAACTCACAGTTCAAAACAGGACGGTCAGAGGTTGGAAAAACTGCACAGGAGGGTAATGAGTCTAGTTTAAGGATGACCAGGTCTGTCTCCTGAGAAAGGGCTTGGAGGTTGTAACATGCTCAGCACCGAAAGGAGGTAGCTAAACAGCAATCTTGCTATGTGCCTAGAGGAGACAGAGAAGGCTATGTGGCTAATTGCTTCACTGTACAGGGTCAAAAAGCATAAGAGCACAGATTAAGGCATTAAGGAAAGTAGGTATCAGGAGCAGGATTTTGCAAACAGAAAGCTGGATTCAGCCAGTCTCATTGCATTGAATAGCACCTTTCTCCATCAATAGTCCCCCTGACTTCAATGGGACTACCTGTGCGGTAAGGTGGGCAGCAGGCCTGGCCCTAGGTGCTTTGCAGGCCAGGGCATAAAATGTTTGCCGGTGCTTATGTTCCCCTTGTCCCCCCTGACAATCACCCCAGCAGGCAAGCAAAAAACAAACAAACTAGCCAAGCACTGATAGCAGACTGGACTGAGGGCCTTCCATCTTTCTGGGGGGGTAGGAGGGGGGGAGGCCCTAACCACTGGACTACAGAGACACAGTTTTTCTCTTTTTCTGGCCCAATGAGGCTTTAATTATTTAACCACAGTGGAATGTCGTCTTCAGGAGAGACTGAGGGAATCCCACATCAAACTCCCCCACAGCTCAGTGGTTAGCGCCCCATCCTGACATGCAGGAGACCCCTCTTCAGATCTTTTCTCCCACTCAGGCAAAGAGGGGGGACTTGGACTTGGGTCTCCCATCTCCCAGGCAATTCCTCTGACCACTGAGCTAAAAGTAATCAACTGGATGGTGCCAGCTCCTCCTGCTGGATTTTGAATGGCACCCAATCCAACAGGCACGTGAACTCCAGTCTTCCCCTGGTTCATGGATCAGTCTGGGGCTTAAACAGGAGGCAGGCACCTGGGTGCCTAGAATGAGGCCGTTGTGTGCATTGCAGATGCAGAAACAGACACCTAAGGAAGTTTTACCCTGAAACCTTAGGCACTGAGAGAGTTTAGGCACCCATAGGGTTGGGCGGGAGTTTTGTAGATTTTAGTGGAGCCTAAAATTGGGATTTAGGCTCCTAAACTGCACACTTAGGTCCCTAAGTACTTTTGTGGATCTGATCCAGAGTAGGGTGACCAGATGTCCCAATTTTATAGGGACAGTCCTGATTTTGGAGTCTTTTTCTTATATAGGCTCCTATTACCCCCCACTCCCATTTTTCACATTTGCTGTCTGGTCACCCTCAATCCAGAGTGACTAGCATGTAGAATGCCATTGTCAAAAGAAATATCAGAGCAAAAGAAACTAGGGTTACATGAGTTGAGGTCAGAACTTAGATGGTTAAAATCCACTGTCAGGAATTCACCACAAAAGAAATTAAGAGTGAGAGAAACTATGAAGGAGATGTGGATCCTGCTTGCACCTGTGACTGACTTGCTGTGTGACCTTGAACAAATCATTTAACCTTCCTGTGCCTTGTTTTCCCCATTGTGAGGTAGCGATGGTAAAATGAAACCATCATTGGAAAGAGCTTTGGGATCTACAGATAAAAAGAATTATGGAAGTGCTAAGTATTGTTGTTTAGGGAATCATCGTATTTCCAGAGTTTGATTCTCAGACTTCTGAGCACTCACAGCTCCTATAGTCTTAAGCTGGAGTTGCAGGAGCCTAACATCTCTGAACAGCATCCTAATGCAAAAGCTAGTCCAGCATGACTTCTGTTGTTCATTCTCTTAGAAAACTCTCAACAAATCAAATCCCTGTAGTTTGAAATTTCTCATGTTTCAACTCAGCCCAGAGGTGGGTTGTTCTGGAAAGTTGTGGCAAAATCAGATGAGACATTTTTGAATTTTGCACCTGTGGAAAAATGTACATGTCTGGATTTTAAGAATTGTCACTTTTTCCATAGCTTTAAAATGACATGCCTTAATAAGTGTGAACTTGCCATACAGTAAGTTCTTGATGAAGATAAGTACATGTGACCTGAGAATATTTTGTTTAGAAAGGAGAAAGTTAGCATTTAAATACCTTGAATTCCTTAACCAATTAAGGTTCATCTGTTCTGATGGTTCCTGCAGGTGGTTCTCCTTACTGTTAGAAGGGTGCTGCACATTTTGTACAGTCCATATACAACTAATGATTAACTTTATGGATGTGAGTTGTTCCATTAAGCGATCAGAACTGTATCTATCTATTTTAGGAACTTACATGGCCCCTGTTACTATATTATCTGAGTGTCTCACAACTGTCAATGTGTTTATCCTCACAACAGCCCTCTGAGGTAAGGAAGTGCTATTATACCCATTTTGAAGATGGGAAACTGAGACACACAGAGACAGATTAGCCTAAGGTCACACAGGAACTCAGCGATGAAGCAAGAATTGAATCCATGTCTCCCAAGTTAGCATCTTAACCACCACACCATCCAATAAGTAGGGGGCTTTGTTCAAACTAAGTCATCTTTCATATAGTCTTATCTGTTGGTTATAATATCACATGATCAAATACTGTACTCCCTTGACCACTTACCCTTGAGGACAGATCAACATCCTTCTTTGTTTTGGCATATCTATAAGTGTATGCTGATGTACATACATTACAAGAGAGAGAGGCTAAGTTGCAACTGAAGAAGTTGTGAGTGGTTGCTTGAAAACAGTCTGAATTGCTAGTGCTTTCTTGATGGGGGAAGTAGGAACAGCTAATGCAGCCAGCAGTGTCTGTGGTTCCTAAGGGTTTGGTCATCTGGCATAGAAACATGGCCAAGACTCCAGCCCCCCCTAACCCTGCTGCCCTTACATTGGCAGCATGGCCTGGAAGAACCCAGAGGGCTGCTTTTGGGACCAGCACTAAAGAACACTTCAGGGAACAGTGTCCTCCCAATCCCAGACTCATGAATCATCCTGCTGTACACATACAAAATGGCCCAAGGACCACTCAATTCTTCTCCTTCTCTCACAGTCCCAATGCTCCTCGAACTCATAAGGGCCTTCAGAAGATTTGCACCTAAGAATGTAAGAACGGCCACACTGGGTCAGACCAAAGGTCCATCAAGCCCAGTATCCTGTCCTCTGACAGTGGCCAATGGCAGGTGCCCCAAAGGGAATGAACAGACAGGTTATCATCAAGTGATCCATACCCTGTCACCCAATCCCAGCTTCTGGCAAACAGAGGCTAGGGACACCATTCCTGCCCATCCTGGCTAATAGCCATTGATGGACCTATCCTCCATGAATCTATCCAGCTCCCTTTTGAACCCTGTTATAGTATTGGCCTTCACAAAACCTTCTGGCAAAGAGTTCCAGAGGTTGACAGTGTGTTGCATGAAAAAAATACTTTCTTATGTTTGTTTTAAACCTGCTACCTATTAATTTCATTTGGTGGCCCCTTGTTCTTGTATTTTAGAAGGAGTAAATAACACTTCCTTATTTACTTTCACTATACCACTCATGATTTTATAGACCTCTATCATATTCCCTGTAGCATGTGGGACTCACCCCTGCAGTGCCTCCTGCTGGTGTCTTGGGAATTAGCTCATTTCCAGCCTTGGAGCGCCCTCTGCAGGCCAGTGTCCCACTGCCGCTAGGCCCCCACATCCCTCCCTGGACTCCAGTGCTCTGTTATCTGGGGTGCTGCCCCCTGGCCATACACCCCTCAGTCTCAGGGTCTCCCCTCCCCAGGGACCCCCCATCCCCACTTCACCTCAGTCATAGGCTACTGCCAGTCACCAACTAGCCCCCATGCCCTGGGGCAGATTGCAGTATAAGCCACTCATCACTGGCAAGGTTGGATTTGGACCTGCTGACTTTGCCTACCCCTGGGCTGCCCTCTGCAACCCCCAGTACCCATTGGCCTTCTGCTAGGCTGCAGCCTGGGGCTTTCCAGGCTGGAGCTCCCCAGCTCCTCTGCCTTTCCCCAGCCCTGCTCCATTCAGGTACTCTGCTCAGGTCCCTCCCTCTCAGAAGCTAGAGGGAGTCTCTGCCCCTGGCCCACTGCCCTTTTATAAGGGCCAGCTGGGCCCTTATTAAGCCAGCTACAGCTGCAGCTGCTTTCCCAATCAGCCCAGCTTTCAGAGCTGCAGCGCTCTCCAGGGCTGCTTTCAAGGCCTTCAGGGCAGGAGCGGGTGACCACCCCGCTACATCCCCCCTTAGTCGCCTCTCTTCCAAGCTGAAAAGTCCCAGTCTTATTAATCTCTCCTCATACAGAAGCTGTTCTATACCCCTAATCATTTTTGTTGCCCTTTTCTGAACCTTTTCCAATTCCAATATATCTTTTTTGAGGTGGGGCGACCAGACCTGTACACAGTATTCCAGGTGTGGGTGTACCAAGGATTTATATAGAGGCACTATGATATTTTCTGTCTTATTATCTATCCCTTTCTTGATGACTCCAACATCCTGTTTGCTTTTTTGACCACCGCTGCACATTGAGTGGATGGTTTCAGAGAACTATCCACAATGACTACAAGATCTCTTTCTTGAGAGGTAACAGCTAATTTAGACCCCATCATTGTATATGTATAGTTAGGATTGTGTTTTCCAATGTGCATTACTTTGCATTTATCAACATTAAATTTCATCTGCCATTTTGTTGCCCAGTCACTCAGTTTTGTGAGATCCTTTTGTAGCTCTTCACAGTATGCCTGGGACTTAACTATCTTGAGTAATTTTATATCACCAGGTTTCTCAAACAGGGGTCGCCACTTGTTTAGGGAAAGCCCCTGGTGGGCCGGGCCAGTGTATTTACCTGCCCCGTCCGCAGGTCTGGCTGATCGCGGCTCCCACTGGCCGCGGTTTGCTGCTCCGGGCCAATGGGAGCTGCAGGAAGCGGCACAGGCCGAGGGACTTACACAAGTAGCGACCCCTGTTTGAGAAACCCTGCTGTATCATCTACAAATTTGGCCACCTCACCACTTACCCCTTTTTCCAGATCGTTTATGAATATGTTAAATAGGACTGGGCCCAGTACAGATCCCTGGGGGACACCACTATTTACCTCTTTCCATTCTGAAAACTGACCATTTATTCCTACCCTTTGTTTCCTATCTTTTAACCAGTTTCCAATCCGTGAGAGAACCTTCCCTCTTATTCCATGACTGCTTACTTTGCTTAAGAGCCTTTGGTGAGGGACCTCATCAAAGGCTTTCTGAAAATCTATATACACTATATCCGCTGGATCCCCTTTATCTGCATGCTAGTTGACCTCCTCAAAGAATTCTAGTAGATTGGTGAGGCATGATTTCCCTTTACAAAAAACATGTTGACTATTTCCCAACAATGTATGTTCATCTATGTGTCTGACAATTTTCTTCTTTATGATAGTTTCAACCAATTTGCCTGGTACTGAAGTGAGGCTTACTGGCCTGTAGTTGCCAGGGTCACCTCTGGAGCCCTTTTTAAAAATTGGCGTCACATTAGCTATCCTCCAGGCATTTGGTACAGAAGCTGATTTAAATGATATGTTACAGATGACAGTTAGTAGTCTTGCAATTTCACATTTGAGTTCCTTCAGAACTCTTGGGTGAATACCATCATTCCCATACTCACCTGGTGAGTACGGGGATGAATTTTCACTTGAAAATACCTAATGTGCTAGATTTCTTGCTTTTCAGTGATGACTGACCCTCACGATTTTCCCCTACTCAACTTGTTTGTCATCTATCTTGCTGTCTCCTACACCTAGAACAGCCCCCATGCCCCATCTCACTCTCTCTCATCCTCCATATACCACCTTAATATCCACATCTTATTCTAGAAATCCTTCTCCTCCTCCCCTGTAATACCACCACAGCTTGCCTGTTCTGAAGTATAGCTCAGTGTCTTGCCTGCCTTAGATGATTGGGATGGGGAAAATATCTTGCTACATTTCTAAAGAATGGTGAAAATGTGTGTCACCAGGCAAATGATTTCATAATAGTGAATATACATTTTGATAAGATTTTATTTCGAACGATGCATATAGTTATTTTTTCCTGGTGGCCTAGTGGGAATGGTCTTTATTTGACAGTGTCATAAACAGATAGTTAAGGGTTAAGGTCTCTTTTACCTGTAAAGGGTTAACATGCAGTACCTGATGACCACCTGACCAGAGGACCAATCAGAGACAAGATATTTTCAAATCTCTGTGGAGGGAAGCCTTTGTCTGTGTTCTTTGTGAGAGCTCTCTTTGGATCTAAGAGAGGCCAGTCATGTCTCCAAGTTCTCCTGGAGTAGTTTCTACTATTTAATAGTGAGTATTAATTAGAAAGGCAGATTAGTCTTTTGAGTTTCTTTCTATATTTGCAATTGTGTATTTGCTAAAGGAAATTCTTTATTCCTGTTTGCTGTTACTTTGCTTTCACTGAGAAAAAAAAGGGGGAGGGGAGATTCTCTCCAGAGATTGATAAGTTTAGACCCTGTATTGTTCCATCTTGGTTACAGAGACAGTGACTTTTCTTTTTTTATTCTTTAATAAATTCTTTTCTATTAAGGACTTGGTTAATTCCTTCTCTTGTGGAGATTCAAGGGAAGGGGAGGGGGAGGTGAGTCCCTCTTTGTGTTGAGTCAAGGATTTGACTCGGGGTAATCTCTCCAGAGCAGGCTGGAGAGAGGGAAGGGGGGAGGGGAACTGGCTGTTTCTCTCTCTCTCTGGTGAGATTCAAGGGGTTTGAATCTGGGTTCCCCAGGGGAAGCTTGGGGGACAGGCAGTGTGTCAGACACTTTAACCTGACTGGTGGCAGCGTAGTAGATCTAAACTAGGATTTTAGTTTAGAGGGAAACTAAGGCAGGTCCCCACATTGGAACCCAACAGCTCCAAGTGGAGGTGAGACCTATGACAGGTCTTTATTTGACAGTATGTAGGAGAAAGAGTATGTAGGAAACATGGGTTTCATTCCTCTCCCATTATCTTGTGCTTCAGTGAATACAGCTAATAAAACCACTCCCCTGCACTTATGCCATCATAGGCAATCAAAATGTCTGACTTCATAAACTGAGCAACTGTGGCCATGGATTGGTCTCTGGAAACCTTGCAAAGAGAAAAAGGGTTGTGGAACATGTCTGGCTTGGCTTATCAAACTGCAGCAACAACTTCAACTCCTGTGGAACCTTCTCCTGCAGTTTGTGTTGCAATTTCTTCATCTCAACAATCCCCTCCCCTGATCATATTAAGGAAGGCCAAGTTTGATGTTTCTCTCTAGAGTTGGGGAGGCAGGACGATCTGGGCAACTGGTAGGGTGATGGGTTGGATTTACTTGCCACTTTTCTCCATTTTTGTTTTACTTACTTTGGTTTTAATTCACTTGAAATAAAAATGTTGTTAATCAAAGAATTATAGGACTGGAAGGGACCTCAAGAGGTCATCTAGTCCAGGCCCCTGCACTCATGGCAGGACTATGTATTATCCGATACTGTACCTGACAGGTGTTTGTCTAACCTGCTCTTTAAAATCTCCAATGATGGAGATTCTACAACCTCCCTAGTCAATTTATTCCAGTGCTTAACCACCCTGAAAGTTAGGGAGTTTTTCCTAATGTCCAACCTAAACCACCCTTGCTGCAGTTTAAGCCCATTGCTTCTTGTCCTACCCTCAAATGTTAAGGAGAACAATTTTTCTCCCTCTACCTTGTAACAATCTTTAATGTACTTAAAAACTGTTATCATGTTCCCCCTTGGTCTTCTCTTCTCCATACTAAACAAACCCAATTTTTTTCAATCTACCCTCATAGGTCATGTTTTCTAGACCTTTAATTACTTTTGTTGCTCTTCTCTGGACTTTCTCCAATTGGTCCACATCTTTCCTGAAATGTGGCACCCAGAACAGGACACAATGCTTCAGCTGAGGCCTAATCAGTGTGGAGTAGAGCAGAATAATTACTTCTCGTGTCTTGCTTACAACACTCCTGCTAATACATCCCAGAATGATGTTTGCTTTTTTTTTCAACAGTGTTACACTGTCAAGCAATAATGTTGCACTCAAAATTTCCCCACACCAATATATTGTATGGCTGATGCAGGTAAGGCACATCATTTTCATTGCCAACAGTACATAAGAGAGTAATGTGGCTAGCATCACATCAAATGACATTTGACTGTCCTGACCAGGTGGATCAGGTACCCATTTTGCAGCTGGGTGAACTGGAAGTGGCCTTTTAGTATGAGATTGAGTGAGACTCAAACCCATTCGTTCAGAATTGTTGTTAAGAGCCTTAACCACTCAGCCTCTGCACCTCTGGAGGCTGGGAGTTCATTAGAGCTGAGAAGTCTATCGTATCACATTTTGTCCTCCTCGCATTCAACGCTAGCAGAAAGTTCTGAATCATAGCCTGACTCATAAAACTGAATCTCGGGACTCTGGAAAAACTGACTTGCACAGAGTGAAAATGAAGGTGCAATTCACATGCCTCAGAGGTGAATTGGGTGTAAGTCTCACAGTGGGTAAGAACGAATATGAACTTTAGGTCTCAGTCTCTCTCGGGCATCAGAAATCTCCTCCTCCTCCTCCTCCCCAGGGATTTGCTCTGCTGCCAGTTTGGAGCTCTACATTAAAAAGCACCATGTCGTCACTTAATTAAACAGCTTAAGCTAAGGCAAAAATGTTCATACCATTCACTAGAAAATGGAGAAATTAGTAACAAATGGAACTATCCTGGTACTAGTAGTACCTAGTGTTACAAACGCTTCTTATTTTTGCTTTGTCATATGAACTATTAAGAAAAAGGTGACAATAATTAATAATACTTTCCTTTTATAGAGCATTTTTCATCCAGAGCTCTCCAAGCACTCTGCAAAGGAGGGTTAAGTATCAATATTTTACATTGTACAATTGTTTTGTTTTACAGATGGGGAAACTGAGTCACAGAGCAGTGGCAATCTCTTGAAAGAGGTGAAGGCCCAAGGTCACACAGCAGATCAGTGGTGGAGCTAGAAATTTAACCCAGATTTCCTTACTTCCTGTCCAGTGCCCTATCCACCAGAACCAGTCTGCCTCCCCAGTTGTAGTTAATCAAAATGTCACAAGAAAGAAAACTATGGATTTTTTTACTAATGATCTGCTGATTACATTAAGCTTGTTATATCTATAGCCCTGCTCCCTGAAGCCAGCAAAACATACACCCTATTGCATGGTTTCTCAACCTAGGGATTATGAACTGGTGTCAGGGACATGCAACCTCCCTGTTCTTCCTATATTGTTAATGAGAGATGACCCTGGCTAAATCGTAGCTGGATGGGAGGCAGCCACTGGAGTGGGAGACTGGTGTGAAAAAGGGGGTGCTAATATGGAAAAGACTGAGAACCACTGCTTTACTCAGAGTATGAATGTGATCTGCAGTGGGAAATATAGCATGTTATATTGTCAGAACACTAGACCAAAGAGAAATTTCTTCTAGAAACAGAGATAAATATCTCCTTAGCACCCTCATATCCCTAGGATTCAGTAAAAATGTGACCATATTATATGATTATGAAATTATTTCTGTGAACTACCATCTTTGTCTAATACACTCTCCCTTTTCCTGAATATGGACTTGGTGTGATTGTCTGATGTCTGTCTTTATTTAAAAAGTCAGTGGCTGAATGAGCGACTATAACTCCAGAAGAGTTTATGGTCTTTTTCCTGCAGTGCCTGGCTGTGTTCCTAAACAGTCATTTTTTAAAAGCCCACTAAATCAAAAGCCAGGTAAATCAACGGAGCACTCTGAGTCGTAATGAGACCAGTTATAAGGTAAATTACAACATTATTCAAGCACACAAAATTCCTCCTCTGGCACTTGTCCTGGTAAGTGTAATGCAACTTAAAAGTGGTCAAATGTTTTCTGGCAGCCTCTGAAAGAGGCTGTGTCTGGGGAGATGGCAGGCTGCACTGAGCCTGTCGGTTTTCACAGTTTCCTTACTTTTGTGACATTGCAAGGCCAGTATGTAGTTAGCAGGTTGTTTGAAACGTGCATTGATGTGTTTCCTAAATGATGTTGTATCAGCTACAAATATCAGCTGCAAACTCTCAATTTCCAGTAAATCCTGTTACAATTTTCAAAGCAGGGGATTAGAAAGACTTTAATCAGGGGTTTGAGTGGAGAGGTTTGAGACGTGTACATTTTTGTTACAATGTATGAAATTATGAACAGATGCTCATGTCTCAGAAGCTGTCAGAGTTCCAAAGGTGGGAGCAAAGACCCAAACAGGGTGGCCCCCTAAAATGTAATAGGCCAAGAATCCTCAAGTAAAGTGTAATAATTCATGTCTGTAGCATAAGTAACATTTCCTGATCTGTAGCTTTGATCCCAAGTAAATACATGTGAGACAGAATGAGGGACATAAACTTGAATCTAATACTTAAGAATACTTAGCTCTTGTATAGCATTTGAACCCATAGATTTTAGAACATTTTACAAAGGAAGGTAAGTATCAATATTCCTATTTTACAGATGGGAAAACTGAGGTGAAATGCCTTGTCTCCGGTCACACAGTAGGCCAGTGACTGAGCCAGGAATAAAACACAATCCAGTGCATGATCCACTGGACTATGCTTCTAAAATAAGGTCTCTCATGAAGAGATGCAATTGAAAGGATAAAAGCTTCTAAGCTTGCCTGAGAAATACTGTAATTATTTTGTATTTAAAGAACCAGACATACTTCTCAACCTGCCAAGACCTCAATCAGGAACACAGTCTTTGGCAAAAATAAAGAAGAGGGAGATACCAGCGCGTGCGCACACAAAATAAGAGTAAAAAGACTTAAAATAATGTGAGATAAATTTCTTTAGCATGAACAATATTTCCCTGTAACCTCAGTTTCATGATTTGGCTGTTCCTACGTAAATACGTGGCAGTAATAAAAATGGGATAACTTTAAATTTGCATAAGGATTGAGAGTAAAGGGCCAATTTATTCCCTTACCAGCGAATAAATCCAAAAGGGGAAAGCCAGTCAAAAGCTCTGCAAATTTAAACTTGTGGAGTTTCTAACTCATTCTTCCTTCAGTGGTAGAATCATTGGAAACGTAGGACTGGAAGGGACCTCAGGAGGTCATCTAGTCCAGTCCCCTGCACTCATGGCAGGTCTAAGCATTATCTAGACCAGTGGTTCTCAAACAATGGGTCAGGACCCCAAAGTGGGTCACAACCCTATTTAAATGGGGTTGCCAGGGCTGGTGTTAAACTTGTTGGGGCCCAGGGATAAAGCCCAAGCCCCACTTCCTGGGATGGCTCAGGCTTCGGCTTCAGCCCTGGATGGTAGAGCTCAAGTAACAGGCCCCCTGCCCGAGGCTAAAGCCTTTGCGCTTTGGTTTTGGGCCCCAGTCCAGGCTCAGGCTTTGGTCCCCCATCCTGGGGTCTTGTCAGAAGGGTGTTGCAGTGCAATGAAGTTTGGGAAAGGCTGATCTAGATCATCCCTGACAGGTGTTTTTCTAACTTGCTCTTAAAAATCTCCAATGATGGAGATTCCGCAACCTCCCTAGGCAATTTATTCCAGTGCTTAACCATCCCGGCAGTTAGGAAGCTTTTCCTAATGTCCAACCTAAACTGCCCTTTCTGCAATTTAAGCCCATTGCTTCTTGTCCTATCCTCAGAGGTTAAGAAGAACAATTTTTCTCCCTCCCCTTGTAACAACCTTTTATGTACTTGAAAACTGTTAGCATGTCCCCTCTCAGTCTTCTCTTCAGACTAAATAAACCCAGTTTTTTCAATCTTCCCTCACAGGTCATGTTTTCTAGACTTTTAATTATTTTTGTTGCCTTCTCTGGACTTTCTCCAATTTGTCCACATCTTTCCTGAAATGTAGCACCCAGAACTGGACACAATACCCCAGTTTAGGCCTACTCAGTGTAGAGTAGAGCACAAGAATTACTTCTTGTGTCTTGCTTACAATACTCCTGCTATTACTTCCCAGAATTATGTTTGCTTTTTTTGCAACAGTATTACACTGTTGACTCATATTTAACTTGTGATCCACTATGATCACAGATCCCTTTCTGCAATATTCCTTCCTAGGCAGTCATTTCCCATTTTGTATGTGTGCAATTGATTGTTCCTTCCTAAGTGGAGTACTTGGCATTTGTCCTTATTGAATTTCATCTTATTTTCTTCAAACCATTTCTCCAGTTTGTCCAGATCATTTTGAATTTTAATCCTATCCTCCAAAGCATTTGCAATCCCTCCCAGCTTGCTATCATCTGCAACCTTTATAAGTGTACTCGCTATGCCATTATCTAAATCACTGCTGAAGATATTGAACAGAACTGATCCCTGTGGGATCCCACTTGATATGCCCTTCCACTTGACTGTGAACCACTGATAAACTACTCTCTGGGAATGATTTCCCAACCAGTTATGCACCCACCTTATAGTAGCTCCAGCTAGATTGTATTTGCCTAGTTTGGTTTTGAGAAGGTCATGCGAGACAGTATCAAAAAGCTTACTAAAGTCAAGATACACCACATCTACTGGTTTCCCCCATCCACAAGGCTTGTTACCTTGTCAAAGAAGCTATTAGATTGGTTTGACATGATTTGTTCTTGACAAATCCATGCTGACTGTTACTTATCATCTTATTATCTTCTAGGTCTTTGCAAATTGATTGCTTAATTATTTGCTCCATTATCTTTCTGGGTACTGAAGTTAATCTGACTGGTCTGTAATTCCCCAGGTTGTCTTTATTTCCCTTTTTATATATTGGCACTATACATACCCTTTTCCAGTCCTCTGGAATCTCTCCCATCATCCATGATTTTTTCAAAGATAATCACTAATAGCTCAGATACCTCCTCAGTCAGCTCCTTGAGTATTCTAGGACAGTGGTTCTCAAACTTTTGTACTGGTGACCTCTTTCACATAGCAAGCCTCTGAGTGCGACCCCCCCCCTTATAAATTAAAAACTCTTTTTTATATATTTAACACCATTATAAATGCTGGAGGCAAAGTGGGGTTTGGGGTGGAGGCTGACAGCTTGCACCCCCACCCCATGTAATAACCTTGTGTCCCCCTAAGGTGTCCCGACCCGCAGTTTGAGAACCCCTGTTCTAGGATGTATTTCATCAGGCCCTGGTGACTTGAAGACATCTAACTTGTCTAAGTACATTGCTACCTCGATATAATGCCACCCGATATAACATGAATTTGGATATAACGCGGTAAAACAGTGCTCTGCGGGAGGTGGGGCTGTGCATGCCGGTGGATCAAAGCAAGTTCAGTATAACACGGTTTCACCTATAACGTGGTAAGATTTTTTTGGCTCCCAAGGACAGCGTTATATTGAGGTAGAGGTGTAATTTTTAACATATTCTTTCCCAATTTTAGCCTTTAATCCTACCTCATTTTCACTGGCATGTTAGACATCCAATCACTACTAATCTTTTTGGTGAAAACTGAACCAAAAAAGTGATTTAACACTTCTGCCATTTCTATATTTTCTGTTATTGTTTTTCCCCCTCGTTGAGTAATGGGCTTACCCTGTCCTTGGTTTTCCTCTTGCTTCTAATGTGTTTGTAGAATGTTTTCTTGTTACCATTTAATCTCGTTTTCTGCCTTGAGCTTTCTAATTTTGTCCCTACATACTTATTTGCTTTTATCTATCCTTTGTAATTTGATCTACTTTCTACTTTTTGTAGGACTCTCTTTTGAGTTTCAGATCATTGAAGATCTTCTGGTTAAGCCAGGGTGGTCTCCTGCCATACTTCCTATCTTTCCTATGCAGGGTTAGTACTATTCTGGAGGGAATAAGATTGTGGCATCTAACCTGTGCAAAGCAAGAGGATCTGTAGGGAAAGCCAGCATCAGACCTGTGGCTCTCAGGGCATCCATGCAAAGTGGAAACTCCTCTGTTAAACTCACTACTATGCCTTTGCTTTGCAATCCTTCCAATGTGGCTTGCTGAGCAGAAATTAATGTTGCTTCCACCAAGCAGCACTAAATTCCATGACCTATACTGACAGAAAGTCTGAGGGGTTCATAGAGGGCCATGCCACAGCGTGGTTGTTACAGTTCTGCCATCTTCTCTACCATGGCATAGCCCCAAACGTGATCAGGCTCAATAATGTTGTCTTTACAGAAAAGGGATCTCAAGAGTTGGGAAATGGTGCCACTGTGGCTCTGTTCCCCCTTTCCACGTGTATCAGCCATCACCCTCTGGTTGACCACAGGCAGCTAACATGTTTTAAAACACTAGTATCTTTATCTAAGTGCTAATTTAAGAAGTGTTCTTTAGCACAGGTTAACCAACAAACCTTGTGTTCCCAATGTAGACAGGGCCTTCGTTTGTTCCTCTCCCTGTTCCTCATTCCTGGGACACGTGGCTGGAATGGTAATTAGTGATGGAGATGATACAGTATCAGAGGGGTAGCCATGTTAGTCTGGATCTGTAAAAGCAGCAGAGAGTCCTGTGGCACCTGATAGACTAACAGACGTATTGGAGCATGAGCTTTCGTGGGTGAATACCCACTTCGTCGGATGCAACCAACGAAGTGGGTATTCACCCACAAAAGCTCATGCTCCAATACGTCTGTTAATCTATAAGGTGCCACCGGACTCTTTGCTGCTTTTGGAGATGATACAAATACCTACATAGAGTGGAGCCCAAAGGCTAATCAGGGGAGCTCTCAGCTGATAAACAGAGAAAGGACCACTCTCCAGACCACCAGGAAGCTCACTGCTCTGAAAGGAGAGAGGTAGAGGGAGAGACTGACTAAAAAGCACCAAACAAGGGAGCATTTCTTGCTCTTACATGTGAGGAGTCCCCTGGTAGGCAATCAGTTCTCCGCTTGGTCTTCAGTACCCACTAGAGCAGGGAGTGCTGGTGCCAGGTCTATAGTCTAACCACAAGTGATTAGGATTCAGGCAGGAATTATTAGGTAAAGTTCTCAGGCCTGTGTTATGCAGGAGGTCAAACTAGGTGATTGAAATGGTCTCTTCCATTAAACTCCTTAAACTCCATTACCAAGCCAGCAGTTTGCAGGTATGTAGCATCCCCACACCATCATTAAGACTGAGAGTGCAGGGTAAGGACATCCAGGTCTCTCTACAGAACTCTGCAAGTCTTTCTCAAGTCTTTGGCTCCAACCTGAGGAAGCACAGAACTCTTAGGTCAAAACTAAAATAGGAAACATCCCACACTGTAACACACTCTGTAGATGAAAGTCCTACAGAAGGTTTAAGCATTGCAAGGCAAGAGAGAGCCCCCGACTCCTCTGGATGACCCAAGTTCACTAGAATTACTGATACATTCCCTGCTTGACCCATTCTCTGTGGAAAGGGCTGTAGGGTTGGGTATTGGAAACACGCAATTAATTAAAACCAATTGTATCCATAGCAATTATGTGTAGGATTTAGCTATTTGATTTGGGAAAATTAAAAGAAAACCAACAGCAACAAAAACCAAACCAACCAAACCCACGAGTCCAGGGGCCAGCTGCAGGCGTTGGACAGGCCTGTGTGTTTCAGCAACAGCGCAGAAGAAAGGATTTGGCATCTGGAAGTGGCTTTAGAAATAGGGAGGGTGTATTTGCTACAATAATCCACTGAAACAACAGCTGTCTAAAAATAGGGTTGTTTTCTGTACTAAGCTCTTTGTTAGTCATCACCCACTCCTAAAATAAAACCCGTGTAACAGTCGCTCCTAGTAGCGGCTGTAAACAAACTTCAGGAGGAGGGAGGAGAAGGGAAAAGGGAAGATGAGCAGCAGCAGGGGTGGAGCGGGAGCAATTCGTTCTTGGGGTAGCAGCCACAGCAGCAGCCTGAACTAGAGGCGGGCTGGGCCCAGCTCGCCGTCAGGAACATCTGGAGCTGGGGCCAGCTGCGAGCGGCGCTCTGGGCAATCTGGGCTCTGGACCAGGCGGCCACGGTTAGCTGGCTGCGGAGATTGTTGCTGCTGCTGCCGCCTTCGAAAACTCCCTGGGACTTGGAGCAAAGCCACGGTGGTCCAGGCAACGGCATTAAACAGGAGGAAACAGACTGGGGATTCCGTCATTTCAGTGGCGAGGGGGGAAAGGAAAGCACTGAAAGCAGACAGGAAAGCAGAGGCAAGGAACGGGAGAGCAGCTTTCGCCCTCCGCTCTCTTCACTGAGCTGCCCCCTCAGCACAGCCTTAGGGGCCGGGCACCAGCAGCCTAACCTTATGTATGGGGAGGGGGGGCGGGAAGGGGAGCCGCTGGAGGTTTGTTGGGACTCTCTCTGGATGTGTGCGCATTACATTGCAGGGACTACTGCCGGGAGAGAGAGAGAGAGAGAGAGTGTGTGTGTGTGTGTGTGTGTTTTCAGCAGAGTGACTCACTCGCTGGGCGTCTGGGTTTGCTCTGCATTCCTGGGAAAGGGTCTCCCTGCTCCTCTCACCGCCAAGCAAGTAGCTCCCAAAAATCGATATGCCATTAAAATGTACAGCGGACACGTTGAGGGGTCAGAAAACAAGCACTTTGGTTGACCTTGCACCTCCCCAAGCGTCTTTCCAGAGCGCACAGGGCTGGCGCTTTCCATCTGAAAAGGTAGCTCCAAAAACTCCTTTGGCAAGAGAGAGAGAGACTAAAATAATAGCTGCGATTTGTCATCCGCACTTGTCTTGTGGCTCATTTGTCCCGCTGCTCCCCCCGCCCCAGAAGAAAACACCCCTTATGGGCCGAGCCCAAGTCCCTAGTATCTGAACTGAAAAGCACAAAGTCACACAGAACAAGCTCAAAATCAAAGGGCGTTCCGAAGTGAAGATGCCTGGAGTAAAAATACCGTGCCCCCTAGCAGATTATTTATGATTACCCCTTCACTTGAAGTATCAGTGTCCCCTGCTATTGTGATTGTTGCATCAATAAGCACTGATGTGGTTTAATAGTATTTTTTTCTGCAACTAATGAGAGGTGACCGACTAGGGAGGAAATCTTCCAAAACTCCCAACTTTTCAAAAAGAAATTGGCTACTATTCAGGACCGATTCCATCAGTTGCCCACGCATTCAGTTACCATAGTGATAAAAATATAAAAACCTAGATAAATTATACAGGATTCTACTTGGACTCTTAAATAATTTTTTCACTTTTCTGAAGGCATCTTCTTGTAATATGTGGGAAAGTGATACTTGAGAATACAAGAAATAACTGTATTCCAACCCTCCATCCCTACACATATACATATAAGTATATCTAAATCGTATAACACACACTTCCTATCTGGAAGCCTCTTACGTAACAACAGATAACTGAAACAATTAAAGCTTTGCTTTCTCATAATTAGTAATTTGGTTCCATTTCTTGTAGGAATAAGTTACTGAAGTTGGCTAGAGTAAGCAAACATTGAGCTCACTTGAATTTCATGTTTATAGATGAACAGAATCCCTTTTAGATTCTTGAAAAAAAAGTTTTTTAAAAGTCTGCCTTGAAAGACATTTCTTCGTCTTTGTATCTGAATGGACCGTTCCTCATTTGGGGGGAAATATTTTTCTCGGGGCTCATTGTTTGAGGTGGAACATTTTCAATAATGACTTAGTACAATAATTTGCCTCAAAGAATCTTCTATGGCCTCCTGTTCTCCAGAAGCAGACAGGATTTCGTTTATATTGGGTTTATTTTAAACCACATCTGGGTGTCATGTAACAGATTTATGATTTTTTTTCATACACCAGATATTTTAACCGCTCTAACTCTCCATTTGCTGCTGTCCAACTCCAACAAGAAAGTATGGCCCTTTTTGCCAGCTGAAAGGGCAGAGGGAGAGGGTAGGGAGCTGAAAGGGAAAATGGATTGAATTAAGAGAAGATTTAACTAGTATCCCCTCTCTCTCCCCGGCGCGCACTCTTTTCAAGCCTGTCGCTCCCAGTTACTGCAAGCTTTGGCACTGCGTCCTGTCTGAACTGAGGACAGGTCCTGTGAGATGCTATCTGCGGGCTGTGGGTGGACCCCTCCGCTGGTCTCTTCCCCCCAGCTCCTAAGCGATGTGACGAGGTTGTGTTGCTCTGATAGTTACAGAATAATAAATAAATAAACTAATAATAAATCTGAGCGGCTGAAATCAAATCCGTCGAGTCTGTAAGTAATTTAGCAGAATGGGATTTTCCTTTCTCTTGCCTGCCAGTGGATGCTCTTTTCCAAATTTCCACAGCGAGGGAAGCCTGCGATTTTTTACATAATGATTTCAGCATGCAGGGCTTCCCCCCGCCCCCCTCCGCTCCCTCCCTTCCCTCCTTTTATTTCATGGACTAAATGTGCTGCTTACTCATTTGAAATAGACACTCACAAACTTTTAGAAATCTAATGAGTTTTGGGAGGGTGCCCGTTTCTGGGGGTAGGAAGGGGCGTGTGTGTGTGCGCGCGCTCCGATTAAACTAGGTCTTTGTGCAGCAGCAGCAGCAGCAGCAGGAGCTGCTTCTTCAGCAGAATCAGAGGTAGGAGAGCGAGGGGGCTCCGCTTGGACTTTTCTCCCTGGCACCGAAGCTTGAAGCCTCCTGCTGGCTCCTCGCGCGTGCAGCTGAGAGGAGCTGGCAGGCCCCGTGACATCACGGGACGCTGGGCGGGGAGAGGGGCTGGGACGAGAAGGCGGGGGTGGGAGGGGGGTGTTTTCCAGCTTTAAAAAGGCAGCCGTCTCCGCGCAGCCCTGCGTCAGAGAGAGACTTACAGCTCCTTCATGCTCACTGATCCAAATACACCCCCCTGCATAAGACCCGGGGAGACGGGAGGGAGGGAGCGAGGCGAACTTCCCAGGGGCTCCCTAGCAGGGCTCGCCGCAGCGCTCCTGCCTGGGCTGTGCCCTCTCCTCTCAGTGACATTGCCCTGGGGACAGCTGCTGCCATCTAACGTTTCCCTCTAGGGTCTGGCTGCCACTGCGGGAGGGGAGGGGGGGGTGACACACACCGCACCTCGGTTTCCAAGCAAGCCAGAGAGCGCGGGAAAGCGGGGCGAAAGAAGCGAGAGGGACCCCCCCTCCCCACCCCGCCTTCACCCCCTCCTTGCCGAGTGGATGCCAAGCCCTGGCCTTCCCACTTCCAAGCACTTTCTAGCCGGACCTCCGGATCCAGCTAGAGGGAGAGAAACTTTGGTGGCTTTGCAGCGCTCTTCCTGCCCCTTCAGCAGCAGCAGCATGAAATCGGCAGAGGAAGGTAAAGACCTGGGGTTTTCAGAAGGGTTTTTGCATGCCCCGTTGTTTGCTCCTGCTTGGGATTTGCATTTTGGGGAGGAGGGTGGAAGTGTGTGGCCGGGACCGTGCCCGGGGCAGCTCGTGTCGCGGAGGAAGAGGACCGGCCGCTGCTGGCAGTGGCTGCAGTGATTGGGAAGCGGTGTCCCCCTGGTGTTTCCCCAAAGCAGCCTTGAGGTTTGAATGCGACTTTTTGCCAATAGGTGTCTCCTTTTCCTCTTGCGCTGCATGAACTTGGCCTTGGCTTCTGGATCCTTGAGCTGCAGGCGGCACAATAAAATACAATGGAGTGCTTTTTTTGGTCGACCTGTCAGAATCACAGGCAGGGTCTGTTTAGATTTAAACCGGACAGAGCCATTTTTAAAATGTATTTTGTAGTTTGATTAATGCAGGCTTAGGGGGGAACAGTTCTCTGTCCAGCTCTAGGCATCCCAGGATACTGTGGAGTTAAAGTATGGCTGAGTGTGTGCTGTGTGTTAATGTTTCACGGAGTTATAGTGCGCAGAGCGAAGTTAGCTTGTTGAATCATTTTTAACCACTAACTTCTGACATGCAAATAGCACATTTGAAAAGACTGTATTATGATGAAGTGCTATATGGTTTTCTGCTAGAATACACCCTATAACTAAAACCATGTGTAACTTTTCGAAAAATTAAAAAACCCTGTAAAAACAAAAAGTCTCAGGGTAATCTGAAACCTAACAATGATGATCCCTCCTCCAGGGTATCAAAACAAACAAACAAAAGCTCCGAAGTTTTTACTACTTTATTCTTTCATGTACACGAGGGGGAATGTTTTCTCACACCTACTGTGTCCTAATTCGTAACATGCAATTATAGTACACATTATGCTATTTATGACAACTCGTTTCCTTTTTGGAATGCTCGTTCGGTACCCACAGTCCCAAAATGTTCTAAATGGGAAAATACATTAGCCAAGTTAATGGGAGAAGATCTTGGATGCAGGTCTTTTGAAATATTTTACTGTTAGCCCATGTTTAGGGTTGCAAATAAGGTAACCTCTGACCACTAGTTGTTGGGTTTTTTTAAAAATCAAGGGCCTGATCCAGTGACTGAAATGGAAGTTCTAGTCCCAGGACATTTTTCTCCCCTAAGGCATCGGGAACCCGTGGCACTCTCTACAATAATAAAACTATTGTTGTACAGAATAGCATTACAATCAAAGCCTTTTGGTGGAATCACCATTCTTTTTGTTATGAATGACAGACTGTAGCACAGATAAGTCACTTTCCTCTCTTGGCAGGTGTCATGTACGTTTCAGCTTTCTGTTTTGGAATCAGTACAGTAACCTGGTTCAGTATAAGCAGCAAAGAATCCTGTGGCACCTTATAGACTAACAGACGTTTTGCAGCATGAGCTTTCGTGGGTGAATACCCACTTCTTCGGATGCAAGTGGGTATTCACCCGGAAGTGGGTATTCACCCACGAAAGCTCATGCTGCAAAACGTCTGTTAGTATATAAGGTGCCACAGGATTCTTTGCTGCTTTTACAGAACCAGACTAACACGGCTACCCCTCTGATACCTGGTTCAGTATAGATTCAAGCCTTCAGTCTTCCAAATGAGGGAGGGCGTTTGATATACCGCTCTTCAGTGTAATTAAAGCCAGACATCTTAAAAGGACAAGGTGATTAAAAAGTTGATAGTGAAATTAGTCAATAGTGTTTATTCGAGCAGCTCTGGGGTTTGTACAAGCATGCTAGGCTACTTTTTTGCACAGCTGGTTTCACTAGATTTCAATTGAAAGAATCCTTCCCGTACAATAAATACAAGTGCTGCTGGATTATTGGACTCTGATACTGAAATCATTCAAACGCCTCTTTAGATGAAACTTACCTATTGCAATATTAGTAAGTAACTGTAAATGTCTGTAGAGGTGTCATAGCTTTTGCCTTCTTGAACTTTCAAATGCTGCATCCAGAGGACTTCCAAAATGTTTAACTTCAAAAAATAATCCTGAAGACAAACAAGCAAAAACATAAATGGGGGGGAGGGTTTAAAAAGAGAGATTCCTCTTTATTTCTATGGTTTCCTGCTTAATTAAATAACTTTTCTGATTCCTATGCTAAAATGTCACAAGCTATCTGCAATAATTCACTTTATTGTTGATATATTTTTCAAGGGACTTAGAAATTAGGCCAACAGAAAGAATGATCTAATGCAGTAAATACATAGGGGAACTCTACAAGTAAAGATTGACTCTCTGCAAATTAAGGTTAACCACTGCCAAGTGGCAACAATCAACTATATTATTTTAAACTTTAACTGTGAAGAAACTATGCATCACTCTTAGTGGGGGGAAAAAGTTACTATTATAAAGCCTTATGGATCTGTATAATGCTGCTTTGGAATCTACCAAAGTGTGGAGTGCTGTGCGTTAAAACTAATCAAACATTACTGTTATTTAAAGCTGAAACTGTCTTTCAGATTGTGGTGAACACAACTGGGGCGAGAGCCTCAGCTAGTATTAATTGTTATTGCTCCATTGAAGTCAATGGGGTTATGACAATTTGCACCAGCTGAGGATCTGCCTCAAAGTCATTTTGGGGGGCGGGAAGAGTGCCGATGTAACCTTACAACCATTCACAGAGTTTTTCTTCCTAGAAATAGAACAGGTTTTCCCTTAAGTAATGAGGGTCTCCCTAGGTTAATGGCATTGTTTTAATCCAGGTTGTTAACAGATAGGACACATTCACTCAATCTTGACGCATTCCATCACTTGAGTTCTGTATTCCTATGCAGTTCTTCAGAGGCAATTTCAACATTTCATCGGCGACACTAATATTTGTTGGACTGGCAAATCAAACTGTCTATGAATAAATAGCTCCGAACCATCGATCAATATCGAAGGTACCAGCGTGTAGAAACAAAAATGAAAACGATCCAATCATAAATGTAGCGGATATTTTGTAATGAGTGTCCCTTCCCCCTGCCCCTCCTCGTGTATCATTGGCAGGGACTCAGATGGAGGACAAATATGTCCCGCTAATCACAAATAGTTTGTTATTACTATTTCTTATGTTAAGGGAAGGTGAACCGGTTTGAAGTGATGGAAAACTAATCATTAATAGGAATGATATTTACTTTATAGAATGTCTTCCCTTGGGTCAGCAGTAATAACCCAATGAGTGACTATGAACACTTGGGGGGTTTGTTGGGTTTTTTGGTCAGGAAGTGCACTTCTAGTTTACCTGCGCTTTTAGCTATAATTCAGACCCCAAACGCAACAAAATACAAACATTTGCTTGAGAACTATTTCTAAGACAGGGCAAACCAGAGCGAAGTGTAGCTGGGTAAAAAGAAAATGAAACTCGCAATATGTAGGCTCAAGGAGAAGTTCTGCATAGGTTGCCGGTTTGAGTGAAAAGTAGCAACGCCTAGAAAACCAACGGCCACAAAACCTAGCATTTTCAACCCCGGCTGCCTAAAGTTAGGCGCCAAATCCATATTTAGGCAGCAATACCTGGCCTGATTTTCAGTCGTGCTGAGCATTCCCACTGAAGTCTAATAGCAGCCGTGGCTCTTCGGCCTCTTAGAAAATCAGACCACGGTCTGAGATGCCTGAATGTGGATTTAGGTTGATAGTGCTGGCTGCAGAGGACGAAGAAAGGGAGTAGTAGTACATTTATTAGCCTCGGTAGAGAAGGCATTCCATTCTCCCACCATTTTCTTCTGCTCCCTCAAAACCTTTAAACCAGCCACCTTAGTGATCCTCCTGTTCCGGAGGGTTGTTTTAAGTTGATGCCAAGGCCTTTTACATACTCTGGTGATTCAGCCTTGCAGCTTAGAACAAACAGCTGGGGGCAAAGAAATAATGGAAACCCTGCAAAGGCAAAGAAGGTTGGTACACAAGCATTACACAATGTATTAGCAGTCTGGCCTGCCAATCGACTGCACAGATGTGCTATTCACAGCCACTACAGCCCGCTTCGCTCCAAAACCAATCCCCACTCAGCCTATCCCAATTCTGGATTTGTAGATGAAGACTGGGGGAATTTCAGTCGTTTTAGCAGTATCTGTAACAATCAGACAATAAGTCAGAGACCACCATAAGTTCAACATCAGTTTAGTAAATTGCCTGAGGACAGATGTTGGCCAGCACTGTGTAAATCATAAGAGATAGTTTGTAACTGCAGCACAACACTTCGCGATGGAAAGAAAAAAAACAGAATGAATTCTGATGCGAAAAAAATGTATTTTCTTGGCACTTTGTAATGGAGTTTTCAGACATTAGCCTGGAAAATGGTATTCCCTGAGTTTATAAGGGAATGTCGTTTCCATAACTGCTTTCAAAATATTCCTTTGAAATCCAACCTTAAAAATTCTGGGAGCTCAACAGTTTCATCTCAGTCCTGGCTCCTAGGGCGGTGAGGTCATTTGCATTGTGTAGTCTTTAAAACTGGCTCGTATAATCCGAGATAAATATATTCCCAAATAGAGAAGAACAGCATTCTTGTAAAGTGTCACTTTAAAAACAAAACAGGGCAAAATACAGCAGACACCAGTCAAAGAGCACTGGAACTTTTCTTGTCAGCTTTAAAGGGGGGCGAATAACGACATTTATGTGACCCGCTAATTCGGAGGGGGGCGGGGGAGCATTATGCTTCTCTTTTAAATAGTCATTAAACAATTTGCAAATTCCCCTCAGTATGAAGTTGAAGACTTGACCCAGGGAATTCCCCCTTTCCCCCACCGTACGTGTACAATACAATAGATCATGTTAAAAGTCCCGTTGTAATGTGTTTTTATGGCAGTTGGCACTAGTGGGTGCTGCAACTAAATGTAACATATTACGGCTAGCCAAAAAAAAAAAAAAGGCAACCCACGGGCACTGCTGTGACCAGACAACAACATCTCGCATGTAGCACGGCTTTGCACTACAACCTGAAGTCCCCAGCCCACACAGGCTGGCAAGCTGAACTCCTCCTCATCACGAGGGCCCATTATTAAGGTTTGTCAGTTAGCCAAGAAGAGAGAACTCCCCCCCGCTCCCAGTTTTGTAATCAGTGCGGTCCGGGAAACTTGAAACCGGTGGCAATTAAAATGTGTCTGCCAATGTGGTGGAGTGGAACAGAAACCCCTTCATTTCCCAGGTTCCTGCTCCATGGCGGTTCCCCCACCCCGCAGTACAGCTACCCTCCAGCTTGCAGCTGTGGCTGGCTTGTGAGCCTCTGCAGCCTTTTCGCTTTGTGCCTGCTTTATTGAGACACTGATTTTTTTTTCAAAGGCAGTTCAGGAACATTGCAAAAATGGAGGGAGGAGGAGAGGGCTAGAGAGCGAGTTCGTCCTAGCGGTATTAGTAACCGCAGAAAGCGGCAGAGCAAAGCTCGGTCAGAAGCTCGCAGACACGTGTCCGTAGGAGGGGGAGGGAAGGGAGCGTGGGTTTCAGTTTTACGGTTCACTTTAGCAATAAAAAAAAGGGGGGGGACACAGAAAAGAGACATCAGCAAGGGCAGCAAACCCGCCCGCGGCAATCGGGAGTGTGGCGAGGCCCATCACTCAGCTGGAGCCGCTTTGACTAATCGGCCCACCTGTCTGGCTAAGCCGCCTCTCCTGGTGGGGAGCGGGGCTCTCTCTAACTCGCGCCGAGGGGTTATTTTAAAACAAGGAACTAGAGAGAGAGGCAGGCAGAGCAACTCGATTGTTTATATCAACCCGGAAACATCAACAACGAGAGAGGGAGGATCAGAGAGACAGACAGTGGCGGGGAGGGTCACATTACAGCCCAGAAGCCGCCTGCAGCAGCCGGGTGACTGTACCTGCAGCAAGCAGCTCCGGCTGATTGACTTGCACAGAAATTACAGAGGAGACCAGAGCCTGCTTCTCCCACTGCTCACAGCCCCGGCGGCAGCTAACCCACAGCCCAGAGGGAGCGGGAGCAGCCGCCCATCGGCTCTAGCACACCCCCCGGGGTCCCAGCCCGAGACACAACAGGCAGAGCCTGAGAAAAGTTGCTCCTTGTCGCCCAGCTGGTGGGGGTGGCAGCTGGGGCGCCGCGGCCGTCTCCTGAGACATGACTGGCCTGGAGGAAGAACAAGAGTTTGACTTTGATTTCCTTTTCGAGTTTAACCAGGGCGATGGTTGCACCGCTGGCAAAGGTTGGTACAGACTAGGCAGCAGCAGCAGCCCCCCTTTGCCGGGGCTCAGGGCTTCCCTGGTTGCAGGGCTCTGACGACGTGCTCCGTGCTGCAGGTGGCGTGGTGCTGAGATGCTCTGTGGGGGCACGTAGGAGTGATCCCAACGCGGGGCTGCCCCCTGGGACGGAATAGGACAAGTAGTGGCGGGCTTGGGGAGCCAGGCGGAGGCGGAAGGGGGTTTGTATGGTTCTCTCTCGTTGTCCTAAGAACAGTACTGCTCCTAACAACAGGAGGTGGAGGCACCCCAGTGCTGCTTTTGCCAGACCTTGCTGCCCCCTGGAGCCTCAGCAGTGTTGGGGGGAGGAGGAGGGGTGTGTGTGTGTGTGTTTGCGGGGCGGGGGGCAGATAGAGGCTATAATGTTTGCAGGGAAGGGAGCCCTTTTGCATTTCTTGGTTTGGGAGCTGGGGTGGGGATGGGGAAAACGTTCGACTTTTGGGTTGTACTCAGTCCAGAAAGAAAAATGTTATTTACTGAGTGTGCAATCTATTGAACAATCCTCTGTACAAACACAGGATGGCTGTCTATAGGAGTTTACCATCCAAATGACAGAGGAGCCTGTGATGTTAGGATCCACGTCTGAATTTTAAATATTGTAGAGTTGGGGATGTTTGCATCTGGGGTTTTGGTTCCGACCTGTCAAAAAGAAGAGCCAGTGGTGAAATCCGGAGCTGAGTTTGGATTTCAAACTTCCCCCCACCCCAGTCCCCTTCAGGGGCCAGGTGTGTTTTGATCTAGAATTTTGCTTCAGGCTTGTCTCTAATTGGTGTTGAGTTAGACGGGACAGTTCAGATACCCTGAGACACAGTGTGAGAGTCCAATGGCATTTTTTTCATCCTTGGGGTGAAACCTACTGTTTGGCACTGAAATTGGCATGTGGAGAGAAGAGTGTTGTCACTTCATCCCGAGGAGATGTCACTTGCCACTTTTTCAGTGCTGGAGTTGCTCCCAGTCACACGCAACTGGACCCTGTAATGGAATCTTGGAGACACTTCATCCTCCACCTCCCTGAGCATCACTAGAGCTACATTCCAAAGTTTTGACTTTCAGTCAAAATAACACTCCAAGTATAGTATTGCAGCTCTTCAGTGTGCAGGTTTAATGTGCTGCGTTTGTATTACTTACACAGTGACCATCTATTGCCCTCTCCTCTGGAACATACGTGATGTCCAAATGCATTAATTAATAACGTCAATATGTTTTGCAAATCTGGATACCACAAGTTAGGCACCTAGGGCTGAAATTTGCAAAGGGACCCAAGGGAGTCAGGTGCCCAAATCCCATTTAAATCCCTTGGGCATCTTGAAAATATGGACTTAAGCAACTAAATAGAAATAGTCCAATCTTCAAAAATCCTCTTTCTTAGATGCCTGGTCAGTGTCTCTTGCTTTCATGCTCAGGGTCTAACTGATCACCTAATTTGTAGTCGGGAAGGAATTTTCTCCCAGATCAGAATGGCAGGGACCTGAGGAGGGGAGAGGGGGATTGAATTCAGACAGTGTGCTAGAGACTGTACAAATATAGAGAGCTGCTGTCTATAGGCGCTTACCATCAAAATGAGAGAGGGAATGGATCATTTCCTAGGGCTTGTCAGGGCATATCCAACCTAATCAATTCCTTGCCATAGCAGGAGACTCAGGCATTGGTGGCCCCTCAGTCTCTTCTGATTTGTGCCTGTGGACTCGTGAGGACTAAAATGCTTTAGTCTAGCTAAAGTCACTGGGCTTCATATAGGAGTGCTTGAGTGACATTTGATGGCCTGTGATATGCAAAATGAGCGAATGGTCCTTTCTGGCCTTAAACTCTGTCAAGTGTGTGAAAAGGTGTTGAACAACCTTAGTGCCCCTTGAAGTCCATGTGAGGTGCCAGTGTTTGTCACCCTTAAAACCAAACCAAAAAAACCCTGTGTGTGCTCAACACTTTTCCAGAGGCAAACAGCACTTTGCAAGATTAGGCCCCTAAGGCTGTAGAAGGATTGAAACTTCTATAAAAAGAACAGGAGTACTTCTGGCACCTTAGAGACTAACACATTTATTTCAGCATGAGCTTTCGTGAGCTACAGCTCACTTCTTCGGATGCATGCTGAAATAAATTTGTTAGTCTCTAAGGTGCCACAAGTACTTCTGTTCTTTTTGTGGATACAGACTAACACGGCTGCTACTCTGAAACCTGAAACTTCTATGTTATAATTTAATTGGGGGGAAAAGAGAGGGGTAGTTCTCTGTCACCATAAAGGGAAAAGTAGTATGCTTAGGAATTGTCACAAAATCAGGGGTTCAGTTCCAATATTTGTTATACTACCGTGTGCTAACACACAATACAAGGCCCAATATTGTGCAGTGCCATAATTTCCATGTAAGTCAGTGGGAGTTGAGGGTTCTCTGCATGTCATCACATTGGGTGCAGACTGTTGAGCTAATTTCCAAAATGGCACCATCAAAGCTGTCGCTATCCATCATGTGAATTCACTCCACATGTCAAAATCCAGATGAATTTTTTGTTGGACGTGTACAATGCATGCTTGGTAGTCACTCAGAAACGTAATGCCTTGATCTTCTTTGTTGTTTCAAATTTTTCTTTTCAAAATACTTAAGTTGTTTGTGACTATTAGAACTTTGTGCATCAAGCTTCACCTCCCAGGGAATTCTGGCGGCCAGATTGCTAAATAAATCAGATTTATTATGGAATCCAAGACAAGTCCTTAATTATATTGGCATGAATGTCACCTATGGTGATCATAATAATTAATATGTCCTGTTAAGATGCCACCGTTTTGCTACTTTACCGTAACAAAATGGTGACAATTAAATCCTTAAAAAAAATCTGCTTGGGTTCTACATGATGGACATGTGACAATTAACTTGTGGTGCTTAAAAGGTATGTTTCTCAAAAGTCTCCTTGTAGATGCATTTCACCAAGGCTTACTAGGTAGGTGGTATTATTATTATTATATATGCCCTTTTTGTTGCATTATGGGAGGAGTCTTTTAACTAATTGATTGTTTTCTGACCACAAAAGGAAATGATTCCATGGGTATAATTTATGTATTAATAATTATTTATTAATAATACAGTACTGCCTAGGGGACACAACTGAGATCAAGGCCTCATTTTGCTAGGTGCTGTACAAATGCAGAGTAAGAGATGGTCCCTTCCCAAATAACTTGCACTCTAAATAGGTAAGACAGATAAAGATGGGATGGAAAACAGAGGCACAGAATGGCAAAGTGATTTGCCCAAGGTTGCACAGCAGGTCAGTGGCAGAGCTGGGACAATAACATAGGTGTCCTGAGTCTCAGTCCGTTGCCTGCCATCACTGGACCCTGCTGCCTTTCATTAGATCCAAATCTGTTTACAAATCACTCCCTGTCATTCAGATTATGGGTTGGTGTAGTACGAAATAACCTATTCTTAGGCATGAAATAAGGATTATTTTAAATAATGCAGGTTAACAAGATTTATTAATAATACAGAGGAAAGATTAGAGCCTTATCAATTGCATACTGTTAGGAAGAAAGAAGAGGATGACAAAACTACATACCTTTTGTGAACGGTGTCACTGGCCAGTTTTTTTTTTATTTTTAATAGCATTTTTCTTAAGATATCTCCTCCCTTCATGGTGTTTGGTTAAAGTGTCAAACTAGAACATATTCTGAATATTCTTGTTTCATCGGTAACATGTTCTAGTGTAATGTAATGAACCTCTCTTGGTAAATAGCCAGTTTCCTAAGGCTAAATAGAAAGTGATTGAAATAGGTGTTGAACACATTAATGGTGCCTCACATGATATAAATCAGTATAAACATCTCAGAGTTGCTATCAAATAGCTAAAATATATTAATTTTATGTAAATATAGTCTTTCTTTGAATCACTGACATTAAGAAATCTGAACACTGTGTAGCTGGATAATGGCATCAAATTGAGTAGGGTTGATAAACAAAAGGAACGGAGTTAGCTCCTGCATTGATGCAACAAGCTCAGAAGCTCATTTGCATATTCCGTGCTACTGAGGATTGGGTCATGTTGGGAATAACAGCTGTGGAAATTAACAAAGCTTTTCCGGATCTCAGCATGCAAGGTAAGGCATGATCACTGCCTGGGGTGTTTGCCTCTGGAGAGGGAAGGAAACAAACACTACGTGTGAAAGGGCTCCTATTGTAGGGAACCCTTACTTCTTCATTGCTATCATTCAGGAATGGAGAAGGTACCTCTTCCATAACAAAATCCTTAAAAGGCTGGTGAACGTTAGCGCTAGTTATAGTCTTAATTCAGGGAATTAAACTGAAAGCAAAGGATCCTCTGAACTCAAAATGCAGGGGCTATTTTAGGAAGGCTTTGTTTTCTTTTCCCAATATGGGGCCATATAGCGTGTAAAGGTACTGGCCTGAGGGAGGGGTGATCCAGAGCTGTCTCAGCTTCAAAAGGAGCTCAGAAAGACACCGGTGAGTTGTGCCCACAGCATTGCCTCTTAATAGGGTGGAGAATGCGTTGCCTTTGCTGGCCAGCTAGCTCTGCTGCCTTGTGTGAAGGGGAAGGCTACGGCTGCAGCCCCACAAGGGCACTAGCACGGAGCAGTATGGCCGGTATCCCTGGCTCCTGCACAGAGAGATTGTGGGTGAGAGAGAGGCTGTGTGCAACCTTACCTCATTTCCTTCCTCCAAGTCCCAATCCAAAGTGCACCACGTGAGCAAGTACAATGTAGCCCTTTATAGTCCAATAGACAGAGGCCCCTGATTTTTAAAGGCATTTAGGCATTATGTTGCTCAGCATTGCAACACCTAACCGATTTAGGAGTCTAAATGTCATTTGCAAAAGGGATTTAAGCATTTGGGATAGCCTAGTCAATGGGGTCTTGGCTGGTAAATCCCAAAATTCCTCTTGTAAATTACATTTAGCTCCTAAATCAGTTAAGTGTGGTAATGTTGAGTGCCACAATGCCTAGATACCTTTAAAAATTGGGGCCTAAGGCACATGACATTCATGTGACTCACTAGTGGTCATTCAGTAAGCCAAATGGTATTGATTCAAATGGAATTGTTTGGTGATCTCTGACTCTCCTAGATTTCCACACCAACTGTATAACTGTGCCAGCACTTCAAAATGTGTGTTGTAATTAATGTTATGAAATTGATAAAATACAGGTGAAGAGAGAGAACACAGTCAGTGCTTAAACGATAGGAAGATTATTGGATATTATTTATTAATGGAATTCCAGTGTATTTCATCACCGTGTGAATCCTTTACCTGGTTTCTGCTGGCTTGTCTCAGAAACCAGAGTAGGCCAATAGACTTGTTCTATTCCAAAATTGAGTTGTTAACTGGAACCAGTTGGAAATGTGCCATAGTGGAACTTCTAGTTGTATGTGATTTCAGTGCAATGGATTTGATCATGTTGTTCATATTATATTCTCTCCACGTTGTTTTTTTTTAACTATTATTTATTTTCTCTTTGGGGACCCTGGCTCACTTACACCAAGTGCAAGTTTCTGTCTGCAGTATCACTGCAGTCTTTCAGCTCTGTGGTTTGAAGGCAGAATTCTGCTTTTAAGGTTTGTATCTAAGACTGTTCAGAAGAGTGCCTTGGAGATACAGAAACTCAATTTCCTCAGAGATGATTTGCCTTGTTGTGCCACCAAAATACCAACATTTTCAAAAGTACCAGCCTCCAGTATTTGAACTACTTTGCATGTCTGTGTTATAGATTGCTCAGGAATGCCATTGTTTTCATGTGATTGTAGCATCATGCTCAACGAAGACTCAGTAGACTAGTCTGTTAATATATATGTGCAACACACCTCATGTCATTCATTTTTATTTTATTTTTTTCAGAACACTATAATTATGCATCTTCAAATATAAATGCCGGTTTGCCTCTAAATGTGGCACATTCCTCATTGTCAACTCCATGTCATGGCCTTCAGACATCCAATCCTGTCATTTCAATTGTCCCATCAACAAATCATCCTTCTGGATATGGAGGACACGTTGACGGTGGGGCCTCCGGATATTATCTGTCTCCAAATGTCAGACCTAATGGAGCTCCAGCATTAGAAAGCCCCAGAATTGAGATAACTTCTTATCCGGGACTGCATCATAATAACAACCAGTTTTTCCATGATGCCGAGGTTGAGGAAGCTATCCCAAATGCTAAGCGATCACCTTCTACTGCAACTTTGAATTTACCAAATATTGAGGCTTACAGAGACCCATCTTGCCTGAGTCCAGCAAGTAGCTTGTCTTCCAGAAGTTGCAATTCTGAAGCTTCTTCCTATGAATCCAATTATTCTTATCCTTATACTTCGCCCCAAACATCTCCATGGCAGTCCCCATGTGTGTCTCCTAAGACCACTGACACTGAGGAAGGATATCAACGCAGTATGGTGGCCTGTACTTTACTTAATTCACCAAGACATTCTCCATCTACATCTCCCAGAACAAGCATTACAGAGGAAAACTGGCTAAGTGCTTGCAACTCAAGACCATCTTCTCCCTGTAACAAAAGAAAATACAGCCTAAATGGTAGGCAGACCTCTTACTCACCACACCACTCTCCGACACCTTCTCCTCAGAGTTCTCCTCGGGTTAGTGTAACTGATGATACATGGCTGGGAAACACTAACCAGTATACCAGTTCTGCTATAGTTGCAGCTATCAATGCCCTTACCACTGACAGCACAATAGATATGAATGATGGGATTCCTATTAAATCTAGGAAGACTGCAATAGATCATACCCCATCCATGACTCTCAAGACTGAACCAAGTGGTGAGGATCATGGGACCATATCACCAACTGCTGATTTATCACCAGAAGAGTTTTCCGGGTTTCAGCACATCCGGAAAGGAAACTTCTGTGATCAGTACCTTTCTGTGCCACAGCATCCATACCAATGGGCCAAACCAAAGTCTCTGTGTCCTACATCATACATGAGGTAAGGTTTCCTGAATCTATGAAGAAATTCTAACAACATTTTTATATGTATTTTTTCTCCTTTTCCTGTTCAACTATCCTTTCCCAAACACGGTTCCTCCCACTTCTCCACCTGCAAATATTTAACTGCTCTATTTTGCCATTTCATAATATTGCATCTCTGGTGTGTGGAGTGACCCTCATGAAAACACTGAGTGGTAAAAAATGCAGTTCTAAGAGTCTCTCATCTGAGAGTTAAACTGGCAAGACAGTATGCTTTTCCCAAGAGACTAGAACCCCATTCCTGGCAGTTTAGAGACAAGGAATACAGGTACATTCAGAACCATGGCTCTGTCAGTCAGTAGGACAACATGGTGCTGCTACGCCATTGGATTTACTTAATTAGTTCAACATTTCATTTTTTCCCCTCATAAAATAATGGCATGCCCCACAGGTGTGCCTGCTAATGGGGCTCTTCCAGGGCTCTTTCCATGTTGGCTTTTTATTCAGGGCATAAAAACACAACATGATTTGGTTATTTTATGCAGTACAATACACTTATACACTATGCTCCCTTCATCTGAAAGCTACATCTGCCTTCCTTCGCGTGGAAGGACAAAGGTTTTTTCTGACATTGTTCTTTCAATTATTAAAAAAAACCTCACTGGAACTAGTAACACAAATTTATTTATTACACAGTAACACTGTAT
Organism: Mauremys reevesii; assembly: GCF_016161935.1. Classification (NCBI taxonomy): domain Eukaryota; kingdom Metazoa; phylum Chordata; order Testudines; family Geoemydidae; genus Mauremys; species Mauremys reevesii. Next base: position 185,532,879 of record NC_052624.1, on the reverse strand, counting down.
TGTCAGCAAAGAAAAAGCCAAATAATATTCCGAATTTTAAAGAGTAATTATCATGTCCTGTCCTCATGTAAAGGGTTTCATTCTTAAGTCTTCCTAGAAAAAGAATGAACACAGAGGGTGCTGCTCCTTGGGATAATGTTGCAGAAGATAAGTTTGGTTTTCAAATAGTTCAAATGCTAGTCTAAGTCCTCTAATTCTTCTCATAAAAGTCAGTGAATTTGCAGGCACGACAAGCTGCCTGCAAATGAAAGTTAAACTGTGTTTTTAAAAGTGAAGAGAAAAGGTGGATAGGTAGGGAAAACACCTATCCCCACCACCCTCTTCTCTCCCCACTTCACAGTTTAATCAATGCAAGTGCAACATCTTCCTATCAGTGGCATCTTCCTATTTTCAGAAGCCAACTAAACAAATTGTGGCACCTTGTATCACAACAAACAGTACTATGCCTCTTCAGCCTCAAACCCAGTTGTCATCCTTCTCCTTTGTAGGTAGAATGACCTCAAGCATCTGTTTGAGTTCTCTTTAGCAGCCTGATCCTGTACAGTGCTGATCAATTGCTGGGAGAGGCTAAGCACTCTCCAATGAAGTTGCTGGGTAGTGAATGCTCAGTGCCTTCCAGGATTGGGCCCTTGGTTTGTATAGCACCAGACAAATCCCTTAGGGCCGTCTTACATATTTAAAAAGGCTTTTGTGTTCTCCCTCCAAAGGTATAAACTAGTATAAATTCATTGAAAGAGGCAGGCTTCTTTTTGTTTAAAATTTCCAGGGAAATAATATGACAATTTGACAAAAAAATCTTTCAGAGCCTCTCTTCTCGTTTTTATTATATACACTCAGAATGCACACCACATTCCTATGTGCTAATACAAACAAGAAAGGTGAAATGTACAAAACTGAGCATCCCTATGATGTCTATTTAACATTTTTTCCACTGTTTTGGTCTTGTGTAAAATATGTTTCCTGGTTTGCAATATGTTTCCATGTGATCTCATTAACTTGTGCTCCGGGGCAGCTGGAAGCTACCGTAGAAATGAGATTTTAAGTTATTTCACCAATCAAATACACTGACCGAGCTTCCTTCCACAAAAAATACCTCTCGTTTTATGTATATGAAAGAGTGCTGGGCAATTGAACACAGACGTCAACAGGATCACATACTACGCAATAGAAATTGTTATTTTAAATCTTTCCAAAAAGACTGGATAAGAATTTGTAACAACAGGTCTGGATTTTTTTCCTGTTATTTTACACATCTGTTCTATTTCAAATGCTGGGATTGTAGGGTTAGGTTCCAACAAACAACACACATTCCAAAATCTACTCTGTCATAAGGATTTTTAGATAACCATATTTAATTACCTCCTGTGTCTCTTCCTGAATATGTATTATAATTTTAATAAAAAGAAAGGGTGATTTGGAAAATCACTGGATTTCTTTCTTTACTTTTCTTAACCCCTAATTTATTAGTTTTCTTCAACCAGACCATCTGCCAGTGCTAAGGGCCACATCCCTTTAGATTTATTTACAGAGGTCCTTAGACAATAAAGGAAACTTTTTTGAATTGTTTCTAAAATGGGTGACATTTTTGCACTTACTGTATTTAAAACTAGTCCAATAATTTTAGGGCTTACTGGGGAAGGAGTGGAAGGAAGGGAGGAGAGAGAGAAAGAAGGAATAGATAAGTGGGCAGAATAATTCCTACCTCAACTGAGGCTTGCCTGATTCTGTAGTCCTTGTGTACATCAATTTCAGTATGGGTTCAAAGCATGCATAAGGATTGCAGGATAGGGCCAATTTAGACTCTAATCCTGATTCTGAGTTTAACGGCCTAACTCCCATTGAAATCAATGGGAGCAGGATTGGTTGAATGCTTAGATCCCAATCCTACACTGGGTCTGCTAGCATGAACCTTTATGCTCACGCAGAGACCCACTGAAGTCCCTGGAACTCTGCATGGGTGTTGTGGATTCCAATGCAGAATTGTATGTATCTACATACAGTCCCATTCAAGGCACGTGGCATTAGAAGATGTCAATGAGTTGAGTCTGCCCACATGGCTCTCTCTGCAGGATCAGGACCTTAGCCTTTAATCTTGTATGCTGAGCTTTAGGATGCAGAACATGTTTATAAGGGAAACAGATATTTACAAGATACATGTTCAGCGATATAAGATGAGTGATAGCAATGTGAACTATTCTGCTTGCAGCAAAATGGAATATCTGCTATCTAAAATTCTCCATCTATGTAGGAAAATACTCTACTCTAAAGGTAAATTATTATATGGAGGATAAAGAAGAAAGGAGGGAAGATAGAATATTATGAAGATCACTTCCTAGTTTTTATTCCAAGATCTTTGTTATTAGGCTGTCTAGTGCTTATCTCACTTTTATTACATTTGTGATTTAGCTGTAGACTCTATAAAACAAAGCAAGTGTAAAAATGTGACTCAGGCATCCTCTTGAATTGTACCTGTCTCAACAATCTGTAAAACGGATCATCTTCCGTTTGTAATTCCTCTTCTAGAGTAAATGCAGTATATAATTAAAAGGAAACACCTTATCAGTCATTTATTTTGGAAACAGATATTTTTCTGTATTTATCAAGTAATCTCTATACAAGTTTCATCTCTCTATATGTACCAAACATACGTTCTCAAAATGTTTTGGGGCTAAGGATGATAAGTTCAAAATCAAACTAGAAATGCTAAATTTTATTTCACTTTTAATGTTGGGCATAGGTAAAGACAATATTGTGACCAAACAGTATTTAGGATTTTTTTTACAAAGGTTTAGAAAATAGGCTTCAAAATAATTATTTGCATGTCCAAAAATTCTCTTTATAGTATCAAAAACAACTGGAATCTCACTTCACAAAAATTCCAGATGTGTGAAAACCTCATGTAGGGTGTGTATTTCTGTCTGTTGAGCGGATAGATCTGTATGTCTGGACTATATAACACTTGGAATTTCCTAGAGACTTTACTTGTCCATTGAAAAGCAACAGCTTCCTTTTGTATATCACATGAATCCAAAAAGTGTGATGGCCTGATGGCCTGTAACATTCGTGTTTGCATTAATTATAGGGTAGTATAGTATTGCTAGGTTCACTGGTCATGCATGGTATGTATGAGGTGTACCACATGAAAAGGAGCTTCCAGGAATTGAATGTCAGTTTCAGGTGGGCTTATAAAAGCTCCCTACTATGTTTTCTTAAATGGCTTATTTTTTCTAAAAGTTGAAAGCTAACTTTTGAGCTGCAGTCTCAATTTTTCAGCCTTAAAAATATACATACAAGTACTTGTGCCCACAGAAATGCACAGTCATATATTTTTACACATGGCAGCTGTAATTTACAAACACAAATTGCATGGCTGGATACCCATCTACCTGAGTGGCAAACACACATTTGGTCTTTGTGCATTTGTACATTTTTTTTCATGGAATTGGTGTTAGATTCTTAAACCTCCAGTTTTGCAAACTCCAAATGTTCAAAAATCACAAATCAGCGCCCCTCCCCCCACAATATATTTTTAAAATAATATAGTTAGGATTCTTTTTCTTTACATTCCCCCTTTCTCCTTGTTGCAGTCAGGCAGAATTGAAGCTGCTGTGCTTAGGGGAGGGCATGGGCTGCTCCATCGGAAAGTATTGCACCTCAAGGGGTCACAGAGTTGGGGAGGCCATGGCTCCATCCCATAAAGATGAGCCAGCAGAGCTGTCCCATGGGGGTTAGTAAGTAACATCCAACAATGGGGTGTAGCAGTGGGCACACAGTCTCTGTGTGCCTGAAGTATCTCCAGCTATGCATCCTACTCCCTGTAACAAAGCATCTTCAGGACTGGTATCAGTCTCATATACCCACATGTCATATTTGTTATTAAGTAAAGCTGATTGCTATGGTATGCTGTGGGGCTGAGGTCCTGAGCTTGTTAGATTGTTGTAGTATGGTGCTGAGGGCTACCCTGGGGCAGTGGCTTAGTTAAACAGAACTCTTATCTCCCATTGTTTTGGAATGTGGCCAAGCTCCCTTGTGAGATCTTTATTAGTGGCCTTTGTTTTGGTTTTTTTTATGGCTAGTTTTAGCATAGTATAATAAATTCAGAGCAGTGAGGGAAGCCTCCAATTTTTAACTGTGCTCTTTTTATGCAATATTTCTTTGCTGTTTCCATGCTCTTGTCTGAAAAATCAATAAGAATAAATTTTTGTCTCTGCCAATACCTTTTGAAGAATAGGCTATAGGATGCTCAAATTCATAATGATTGACCCTGAGCTTATATAATAATTTATATTTATATACCACCTTTCATCATGAAGAATCCCAAAGTACTTTATTAACTAGAAACAGGAGTCACTTGCTTCACATACCAAAGAAATGCAGCCACCTCTGTAGTAGAACATAGCATCTGTTTTAACAGCCCACGGCTGCATTTCTCTGCTGTGTAGGACAGGAAGTGAGAAAAATCTATGCAAATAAACCTGCAGGGGGAATATACAGTAATTATTTCTTTTATTGCAAGCACTTCAGGACTGGGACTGTGTCTTCACATGTGCTTTTACAGAGACTTATCCTATGAAACGTCTGTCTTCATGATTATCTCTGAGCTCTGTTCCAATATAAATATTACTAATAACAATTGTAATAGGTAGACCAAGTATAACTAGCTACCACACTGGAATCTAGCTAGGACATTGGTACTAACTACCCTATTCTTGCAAAAAAAGTGTCATGAGACCTTTAATAATCACCAGCAGGCAGGATATTCCTTTTAAACTATAGGTAAAGCTGAACTGCTGTTGTTCTTAGGGTAAAGATGAGATGTAAATTGATTAGTTAAAAAATGAATTGTCATGATACTAAAGCTTACCATAGAAATTGGCATTAAGAAAGAAACAACTTTCTCTTGGCGTGATATCCGAGATCTTTCCTAAACATTATTAACTGCTCACATATAAAAATATCAAGACTAAATAAATAAATACAAGACTTTTAGAAAGGCAGCACAAAGGTTTAAGATAGACCAGTACATTCCAACTTAATGACCCAATACTTCAGAAGCTTCCGTATTTGAGAAAGTGTATTCATAGGAAGAGGCCCCGTATTCATAGGAGTAGGCTTATTGAACACAGTGGGACTAATTGCATGAGTAGATATATTCAAATGCATAAGTGTTTGAGAGCTCAGGCCCTAAATCTGTCCAGCTGGCCTACTTCTCAGTTGCACTTTTCCGATGTTTAAGGAAAGCATGGATGTGAGAGTGAGGAAGGGAAGGTGGCTTATAAAAATGAATAAAAGGCACCTTAGCATTCCCACATTCTGGGCTGTCCAGGGGCAAGACTGGTGCCTGGTATAAACTTAGGCTTTACATCCTATGGTGGTCTAGCAGAGGACAGTCATGGTGAAATACATTCCAGCCATGTCCCCCAGGCCAGGGGCTGGGAGCAGGGCTAATGCAGAGTCTTCACACCAGTTTTTCAGTGGTTAGGAAGACATTTTGCACTGGGAATATTCGCAGGGGTTGTTTCCACCCACTTTAGGGCCTCATTACACTACCAGAGTGATAAAGAAGGGCTTAAGAGGGCCTGATTCTCAGTCACCCTGTCTTTGTACTTAGGCATTAGAACACACATAAGGCTTGATTCTTCAATAGACCATTTTTACACTGTTGTAACACCATTGACTTCAATGGATTACTCTTGATTTACAATGATCTCCAGGGAGTGAGATCAGAATTAGGCCTCATGTAAGATCATTCACAGTGCTGAGACCCTTAAATATTACAGGGTCAGTTAAAGGGTAAAATCTGCAAAAGTTTATGAGCATAAGCTCCTTTTTGAAAAGTGATGTAGGCATTAAGAAACCTGCATCCCATTACTTTCAGTAAGACTTAGGCTTTTAAATGCCTGCCACTTTTGAAAATGCAGCTTAGGCCGAGAAATCTCTTAGGAACCTGTGAAAATTTTACCCAAGAGCTTTTTTATTTCAACTGACAAGATAACATACTGCTTAATATATTCTTTGTCCGCTAATCTACATTTTTTTTCTATTAAAGACAGGTCAGTCAGACTAGCTAATCTATGGTTGATTTAATCACATGCTTTATCTGGGTAGGTGAAAAAAAGTCACTATTCATCAATCTTGTAGCCTGACTTATGTTCTACTGAGTTAAGGTGATCCAGTTTTTTTTAAATTTAACTGACTTGAAAAAAGCAGGCCTGCTTATGGCTTTTAGAAGGATCACAGCTGGATTTTATCATGTCACAGGAGAAAACTTTCATTCTTGAGAATGAGAATCTGGTGTGAACAAGTCCTTGGAGCTACACCAATTTACACCAGTTGAGGATCTGTCCAGGTGTTCTTTTCTCCACTACAGTGGGGGCTTCACCAGCTTGTATAGTTGAGCTCTCCCAAATTGATAGGGATCTTTTCAGCACTCAGATTAATTTTTTAACACTAAAATATTTGCTCCATGATTTTTTTCCTTTAACCATATTATGCTGCAGGAAATTAAGTGCATGATGAAGATAACCTAAAATAGGAAATAGCTCTGACAGCCACAGCCCATGAAACTGTTACATTCATCACTCTGCTTCCTTTATCAGGAAAACTATCATTAATTGTCAATTTATTATCAGTCAGGATTCATAGTGGAATTTTGATGATTGATAGGAAGCTAACAGCAAACCAGATTTTTATGTGCAGGGTTACATTAGAATCAGTAACTTTCCTTTGTATTTTAGAATTTTAAGTGCTAATTTAAAGATTTTAAACAAAGAAAAAAAAATCAGGGGAGATCAGGTTATTTTCCAGTCAGTTTCCTTTTGCACTTGAGGACTCTAAGGTTTGTGCTGGTAGTTGGATTAGTGCTTTTTTTTATTTAGTGATAAAATGTCTTAATCCAAAAGAGGCCATGTCCTCAGAAAAAGAGAGAAAAGATCCATCAAATATGAACATACCTAAACCCAGAAACATCTGTTTAAATGTGTGCTGATCATCAGCAGGAGATATGCAGGTGTTTTGCTCTGGTCTTTGTTATTTATTGTTGCAGTAAAATAGAGTTTCTCCAGAAAGTTTTCCAGGAATCTTTCAGGCAGAAGTATTTCCAGAATGCAATATGTACACAACGATGGTCTTACACACTTGCCTGCTGTCTTTCAATAACTAAGGGCCAGGTTCTGCTTGTGTGAAAGCACAGGGCTGGGGAAGGGCATAAGAGACCCTATCATCCTTCATCTCCTTCCCCCTTTTTGTTGCCTGCATAAGAACCGGACAGAATTGCAGTTCCTGTGCTTTGCCTTTAATGCTTCAGCAGTATACAGCACACCAAAGTGTGGTAGGCAGGCCATGGTCCTGCTGCTCTATTGCATCATTTGAGGTGCTGGCTGGCCATGTTGGGAGTAGTAAGCCAGCGTCCCATAAAGAGGTATAGTAGCAGCATGTTCTCCTTCCACACTGAGGAGTTCCAGTAGGCACTCTGCCATGCTACCACCCAGAGCTCTGCCAACCCTTACTGTGGGCTCTGCCTGAAGGTACTATTGAGCCCAAAGGACTTCATCTTGCCCTTGTTGTATTCAGTCGCAAACCTCCCATGGGCTTCAGTGATGCAGGATCCAACCATAAGTATTAGCAGAGAAATAACTTCAGTACCTACAGTTTTCAAGATATATCCTAAAGTAAGTATAAAAAAGTACAAGAGAATCTTAGATACCTAGATAACCATGTTTGTGCAGCACCTAGCACCGTGGAGCCCTGGCCCATGAGTGGGGCTTTTAGGTGCTACTGCAATACAAATACATTTCTCGCTGAATTATCTTAAGGAAAACTGGAAAATTAAGAGCAACTGTAATACTGTAGGTATGTAGTATGTGTATGTATATATAGTATAAATTACACACACACACACACAAGATGTTTAAAGAACATTATTAAGGTTGCAAAGTCAAGCATGCAAGTTAGGATATGCCAGACTTAATGTTTCCTGTGCAAATATTGAAAAAACAGAAACGCCCACCATGTGGCATCATATTGGCATCTACATCGTATTGGCATCAACAGGCGGGTTGGAACCTTTAGATACACTACACTGATTTCTGCCACTTGGGCTAATAAAGTAACTGATAGTGGTAGATTGTCATCCTCTGTGGACCAGCACTAGCAGGAGATGAGACACGCACTTTGCCAGATAATTTAACAGATATTTGCTGACAGCAGGGGACTGGTGAGACTCTGGAATCTTGGGCTTCATTTCAGGCTCTGCAGGGTGTGTGCCCTTGTGTGTGTAGGCGTGGCTTGACTTGAGTAATTAGACATGGGTGAGGCCTCATTTCTTGGGAGACAGGATTACGGAGGTAGATTGATCAGCACAGACTCTTCTGCCCATTTCCCACAAGCTTGTCTCCTTCTGCCTTAAATCGGTCTGAGTCCTGTCTCTTCTCTTCCCTCTTCCCCCAGCTCCTTATCCCAGTCCCATTTTCTTTGCCTAATCCCAGTCTCCATTCCTCAGGCTTCTCCTGTAAATCCCAGTCTCCTTGCCAGCCAGTCCTAATCTCCCCTCCAGGGATCTCAGTCTGACCCCATCAGTATCCTCCCCTGCTCCTTATCCCAGTCTTCTCCCAACCATGCCAGTGCCAGTCTCACCACTCCTTGTCTCAGTCTACTCCTTTCCCTTCCCCCAGTCTGTCTGTTGTCTGCTTTGCATTTGATTCAGGCAGCTTCCTCTTCCCCATGCTGGAACCCAGGCAGTGTGGAGGGTCATTGAGAGGACAGAAGAGACGGGCTCCCTGCTCCCAGTTCCTGTACCCCTCCCCTCTTGGGTCTGTAGCCACCTTTGACCCTGTAGACCAGTGCTGGAGCACGTTTAGCCATGGTGCATGTACAGTCCAGAAGCAAGTGGGAGCTATGAGGGTATGGAGTTTGCTCAGGGGATGGCATATGCATTCTGGTCAGCACTGGGAGTGTGAGAGTATGTCTATACAGCAAAGAAAAATCTGAAGCTGGCCCATACCATCTGACATGGGCTTAGGCTGTGGGGCTGTGTGTAGACATCTGGGCTTGGGCTGGAGCCTGGGCTCTAGGAACCTGTCGGGTGGGAAGGTCTATAAGACAATAACAGGGTTCAAAAAAGAACTAGATAAATTCATGGAGGATAGGTCCATCAATGGCTATTAGCCAGGATGGGCAGGGATGGTGTCCCTAGCCTTTGTTTGCCAGAAGCTGGGAATGGGCGACAGGGAATGGATAACTTCATGATTACCAGTTCTGTTCATTTCCTCTGGGGCACCAGGCACTGGCCACTGTCTGAAGACAGGATACTGGGCTAGATGGACCTTTGGTCTGACCCAGTATGGCCGTTCTTATGTTGAGCATGCTCAGTGACAATGGAATCTTTGGAGATTTTAGCTATTAAGCTAATAAGTCTCTTCTGAAGTGTGATTTTTTTGAAAGTTTATAACTTGGCCATTCCTGCTCCAAAGCATGGTGATGTTAGAGCTGTTCAAAGTAAAGGTCACCAAAAATGTGTAACATGTGCAAACCAGCATTTTTTCCCATAGCTTAATTCTCAGAAATGGCTGAATCATTTTGATGATGACATTTTCCAAAAAACTCAGTTTGAGGAGACACCCAGCCTGGAAAATTTCAGCCTAAATGGTTAACATTTGGCAAAGTTAAAACCAACTGAAAATAAGGTCTTATAGTGGGAAGTATTGGGCAATGCAATACTATCAGCCCTGCCTATAATTACATACATATGCTCCCAGTTACAAATTAAATGTGCTGGTAAAAAGGAACTGAATAAAAATTAAAAAACAATTGGCTTTTGTGGCATATCTAGACTAAGGCCCCGATCCCCGGAAAGACTTGTCACTGGGCTTAACTTTACATGATGAGTCAATGGGACTATTTGTAGTGGCTAAAGTAAGCAAGTGTATGTCTGTAAAGTGTCAGGGCCTAAATAACAGACAAGAGGAGGAGGATATCGGGCTTCTGTCTGTCAAGAGGTTTTAGTGGTGACACAAGCAATAAGAGTCTTGACTGGTTTGTGGAGCCAGCAGAACTCTGAGATATAATTTTCTGCCTCAGATTGAAAAGGTGCTTGCTTGTACACTACGTGCATCCAGTAGGGAACCTCTCTTGTGCCTGTGGCCTCCTTTAAGACAACTAATTTCTATGAAAGAAGGTGATTTGAAAAGAAGGAAAATGCATTGCATGCCTCCAGCATAAAGTCCTCACAGTTTTAATTCCTTAAGTTATTGTATTGGAAAGATTTTTTTAAAAAATATTTTGTTCTCATCTTTGCTGGATGCCATGGAGCTGTGTTCATGTCAAAGGCCTCCAGCTGACTAAGCAAGCAGCAGAGCCTGACAGGAGATGCTTATAGTTAACTGGTGTAATGTCATTCCTGTGTATCTCATCTCATTTATTGCTTTGCTTTTAGTATCTTGGAGTGTATGGAACACTATCTCTGTGTTATAACATTTTAAATTACTGGTACACATTTGATCATTCGTCATTGGCTTGTCTCTGCTGTATGCCCATCTCAACATGTCTTTTTGTAAAATAAGCCAACTGTAGACAGAGGGTATCTCTGGTGGATTATCTAATGCAAGTGTCAGAATGTCAAACTGTCCCATTCACAGCACTAGTTCACTCTCCTCAAATCCTGGCTGTAGCATAAGAATGGCTATACTGGGTCAGACCAAAGGTCCATTTTGCCCAGTATCCTGTCTTCCAACAATGGCATTGTAGTGGTCAGAGCAGGGGACTGGCTAATTCCAAATGACACTCCTTCGTACAGAGACCAGGGAGGTAATATCTTTTACTGAACCAACTTCTGTTAGTGAGAGAGACAAGCTTTCGAGCTTACACACGGCTCTTCTTCAGGTCACTCCTTCTTATATGAACTTGGGCAAGTTTAGCCTCTCTCTGTCTTGGCTTTCCCATCTGTACAATGGGAGTAAGTGCTTCTGTAAATCAAATTGAGATTCTTGTCTAGGGCTTGATCCCGCTCCTGTTCCTGTTCAAGTTAATGGAAAAACTTCCACTGACTTGTATGGTGCATGATTGAGCCCAGATATGGTAATGCGCTATATAAATGCAAAGTATAATATGTAACTGTCTATTTCAAATTTGTTGTACTATTTGAATACTATTTGAATAGAAGGTATGTTTGAAGGTCATTCTGTTAAGAGACTTTACCAATTCCAGGGTTTTGAAAGATTATGCAGTAAACCTAAAACTTATTATTTCTACCAGAAGGCTGTGGCTAGCTTTAATTTTAAGACCAATAAAGTTACAGCAAGCGGGAGCCTTTCAAAGACAGTTATAACCAATGGTTTTATTTTGTGACATAAACAGAACATTTCTTTCAGTAATGCTCTCCCCTGACATTATTTTAAAGTGTGGTTCTCTGAAAGTGGCTCTGTAAAACCTGCAGCTTCTTATTGTTGTATTCAGTCATGTCTGGTTGTTTAGTGACAATAATATGTCTTTACTATTTTTACTTCTGTTATAATTGCAGAGTCAGTATAGAACTGGGAGACTGAGCTGGATTCTATTCTGGCTTGTTTATCATTATCAATGTAATTCTTAATTAAATTCTGTTTGAAGATCTACATTGTTGATGAAATATCAGCCAGAAAGAACCCTGTTTAATTTTGAGAATCCAACATGAGTTTTCAGGCTTGGAAGTTGCGGTGGGGAATATTTTTTTTTCTTGTAAATGAAGCAGATTTGATCTAGTCAGTGAGATACATTAAATGTAAAACTTCCACAATGCCAAGTTAATAGTCATTTTCAGACTAGAACCACTCTTTAAATTCCTTTGTATCCACCTTTGTCCTTTGATTCAACGATCAATACATTAAAGCGTTTTTAAACCATGCTTAGAAAATTTTCCATTTTGTTTACAAATCTGATAGCATCTGGCCCATCAATTATGCTTTACTCATAAATCTTCATAAAATAACCATTGCCTTTTAAATTACTTATGTCATGACATCCATATTGATGAAATTTTAAATGTAAGATGGTGAAGGATGAACTGCTAAACATGGTCTCTAAAGTAATAGAACCAGATTCTTGTGGTCTGTGATAGTCTACTTGATGTTAATATTTAATACACTTTCTCTTCCATTATAGCCCATCCCTGCCTGCCCTTGATTGGCAGTTGCCATCTCACTCAGGACCTTATGAACTTCGGATTGAAGAGCAGCCCAAATCCCATCACAGAGCTCATTATGAGACGGAGGGGAGTCGAGGGGCTGTGAAGGCATCTGCTGGGGGACATCCAGTTGTGCAGGTATTGATATTTGTAATGGTAAGGATGCTTGTTTATCCTGGCACACGGGGGCTAGCACCCCCTTCCTTTGCCAGAATAAAAAGTGCCAGGAGATCTTTAATGACCACAAGCAGCGTCATATATATACCTTTAACTCCATAGGCTGTCTGTAAAAAAAATAAGGCCTCTGTATATGATTGTTTTCTTCCTTTCCTTCTTACTGTTGCATCATATTGAATAAGAAGATACAAATAAATGTGTATCTTATATCTGTGCACTAATTCCCAGCTTAACAAATATTTGGTTAGAACTTAAATATTCACCGTGGCATATATCTGAGCTCCGAATCTAGTATCCTGGGCTCTACTAAACTTTTTAGTTTCTATATCGTCAGTATTTAAGTAAATAGTGTCATAAACTGAATCCTCTTTGTTTTGCTCATGTGAGTAATCTCATTCATTTTAATGGGACTTCTCTCAGTAACAAGACGAGTAAGATTAAGCCCTGATAATATTTTGCTGAGTTGCACTGAGAACTAATTCAATGAGAACTCTTTCATAGACATTTTTAAAATTAGGGTGCATTTTGCTACACAGAATGACAACGAGCAGGGTTTCTTCTAGTAAGAAATGTTTAAAGGATCAGATAAGTGACTCTCTTTCCTTCCCTCCCTCCCCCTCCTCCCCCAAACATATTTTAAAGTATAGTAGCTCAGGGCCGCCCAGAGGATTCCGGGGGCCCGGGGTCTTCGGCGGCGGGGGGGCCCTTCCGTTCCGGGACCCGCCGCCGAAGTGCCCCGAAGACCCGCGGCGGGGGCCCCCCGCCGCCGAATTACCGCCGAAGCGGGACCCGCCGCCGAAGTGCAGCCCGGTCTTCGGCGGTAATTCTGCGGCGGGGCCCCGCTGGTCTTGGGCACTTCGCGCGGGTCCCGAACGGAAGGGCCGCCGCCGAATTACCGCCGAAGACCGAGCTGAACTTCAGCGGTGGGTCCCGCTCGGTCTTCGGCGGTAATTCGCCAGCGGGGGGTCCTTCTGCCCCGGAGCGGAAGGACCCACCGCCGGCGAAGACCGGGAGCGGCAGAAGCTCCTGCGCCCGGGCCCCGCAAGAGTTTTCCGGGGCCCCCGGAGCGAGTGAGGGACCCCGCTCCAGGGGCCCCAAAAAACTCTCGTGGGGGCCCCTGTGGGGCTCGGGGCCTGGGGCAAATTGCCCCTCTTGCCCCCCCCTCTGGGTGGCCCTGTAGTAGCTTCTCAGAGTTACGAATAACCTCTATTCCTGAGGTGTTCGTAACTCTGAAATGTTTGTAACTATGAACAAAACATTATGGTTCTTTCAAAGGTTTACAACTGAACATTGACTTAATACAGCTTTGAAACTTTACTATGCAGAAGAAAAATGGTGCTTTTAACTATCTTAATTTAAATGAAACAAGCACAGAAACATTATTACCTTGTCAAATCATTTTTTTAAACTCCCCACCCTTTTTTTAGTAGTTTACGTTTAACACAGTACTGTACTGTATTTGTCCTTTTTACCCTGTCTGCTGCTGCCTGATTGCATACTTCCAGTTCCAGTGTGTGGTTGATCAGTCAGTTCATAACTCTGGTGTTCGTAACTCTGAGGTTCTACTGTATCAGGGAAGTTCTGTTTGTGTTTTGATTCTACCTGTAATGAATTCTGCTTATAAAGGCTCACACCTTATTCCCCTTACTCCACGATAGTTTCCCACTGAAATCTGCTAATGTGAATAGGGCTGGCAGGGTTTGGATCATTACAGAAAATGATTGCCGTGAAGCTACAAAGTTTGTTCTGGGAGTAACATCATTTTAAAAGACCAGCTGTATTGCTGGATGGCTTCAGATCATGTAAAGTCTGTGCACACAAAGTCAGTATGTGTTTATCTGCTTTAAAATCTATTATTTACCACATTATTTGAAGAAATTATGCAAGCTCGAAATGATACTCAGTGGAGGAATGCTGTATATGTTTAGTGAGATAGCTAAGGAGAGAGTGAGTGAGAATCTGCAAAGTCATAGTTTGTTGTTTGTTTCTGCCAAAAGTAATTGGTGACATGGCGTTATGGGAGAGACCTGCTGAAACACGAAGAATTTTAGCTGAACATTTGTGAATGGTCTTAAAGTGAGATTTGTGGCAGCACACTTGATGACAATGAATACCTACTCTATTAGCTGCTTGATGCAGAGAAATGTAGATGGGAAGCATCAATTCACAGTGGCCAATTTGACATTTAAAAATTTCCAACTCGCATAGTGGAAACACTGAATACACTGCCAACATTTAATTGGACTACATGTGTCCAGGCACTTCCCCTATAATCTCCTGCTCCAGTATGCAGGGAATGAAGTATGCTGCCTCTGAATAGAGAGGATGGCAGAAAGGAAGGAAGGGGAAAACGAAGGGGGCAGACAAGTGGCAAAGAAAGGAAGAGGAAAGAATTTAACAAGGAGTAAGTACCCAGCTTGATCTGTTGGTTTGATAAAGATGAATCTATTTTTCAATCCTTCTGTTATAATAGGGAGATTAAGCTCTACGCCCCTCTCACCCCAACCCCCACATTTCCGACGGGGGCAGAGTTCAGGGAGTTAACAGGTGAGCCTGCACTCTGATCACTCTAACACCCATTAGTTTCCCCAGGGAAAGCTGATTGGGGTAATTAAAGGTAATTAGCTAATCAGACTGGTGAGCTAACAAGCCAATTAGCTCATCAGCTGAAAACTGATAGAGAGACACAGCAAGGCAGTGCCAGGGGAGAGAAAGAAACAGTCTCACAGAAGCCTTGGGGATGGGAGACCTCTGCTCCTCTCAGGTCCTGAGGTGAGGGCTGGAAGCATAGGGGATGTTGTAAATAGGCTGTTACACAGGATTGCAAGGGTATTGGGGGAGGAAACTCAAATAACTGGCAAAGTGGAGACACAGGCACTAGAAGGCAGGAGTGGACTGCTCCAGCTGCATGGACAGAGAAGAGTTTTCCCAGATTAACCCTCTCTTCATCCACCCAAACTTTTGCAGTGTCATCCACTCAGGAATATGGTGAGCCTTAGCTTACCTGGCTTGGACCAGACTTGTATCTTTGTTTGGATTTTTTAAAAAGTAAACTATATAAACGGCGAGATAACGTAGAATGCCCGAGCATGAGAAGTGAGAGCATTGATTTCTGCAGTAAGGCCCTCTGCGGAAGGGGACTGTCTGATGAGCTGAGGACAGACCAGAGCTGCAAAGTTCAGATCTGAATCCATGCTCTACCGGAGTGCAGGGGTGTTTTGATCTGGGGTTTTGGTTCGGGGTTTTTGCTCTGATACAGTGTAGCGTTTTTGATTGTGTTATGTTACTGAAATCCATTATGAAATTCTGCTGACCTCCACTGCTTCCCCTGTATGCTCTGCTTCCTATTTTCCTGCTCTGGTAGCTGCATTTATCTGTTGCTGTTACTTTTGGAGGGTTCATTTTAAACTTTTTAAAAAATATATATTCCCTTCCCTTTCCTTCAGCAACACAGAGGAGAAAATGCACTAGAAAAGACCCAAAGATACTTCCCCCACACATTGGAGACATTTGCAGGGTGTGTTAGGCCACAGGGGAAGTAGAGCTAGGGAGCAACCGCTGTGTGTGGCATGTACCTCAAATACAGGAGGTTAAACTCTGTGGCAAATTGCCGTGGAGATTACTCTTCTCTAGCCAGCCAGTGTTTAATTCTTTTCCAGTCCGCATTAGCTCCCTCCCCCTAGTATTCACTCCTCCTGGAGGAGAGGAAAATGCTCAGCTGCAGTTGGGAGCCAACGGCTCTTGAGGGAAACACGCTCACTGTCAGGAGAAAGCATGGAAGTAGGGCAGGCTCCCCGCACAGAGGTGACAGGCTCTGCAGGGTGTAAGCCTAATTTTCCCATGGCTCCTCTGGCTCCTCGAGGCAGGTGAAATTCATCCATGCTACAGAGGGCTGCACCGTTTAAGCCTTACACTGGGGCAACATGATGGGAATGCAGGCAACGCTGCTGCACAATAGATGCTTACCCCCCTCCCACTGCATGCCGTGGACATGGTCACCACCATTTTTATTATCAAGCAATGGGTCAGTATGGGGAGGGGCTGCAAGAGCCATGTTCACACTGGTCCGCTATCCCCCAACACCCAATCAAGTGGTATAGAAGGGCTGTAGCTGCTATTCTGTGCCATAGGGTTGCAGTCCTGGGCTATGATCCCCAGACGGGAGGGTGTTTTTGGCCTCCCAGCCCCCTTGCATCATCCACATAAAGCCTGCGTAATAGGGATTCCTGCAGGTAGGATGGATTTCCCCCACGTTGATGGCTGAACCCTCCTCCATGCATTTACAGATGATGATTTTTTTCTTTTGCATTTAAAATTGCATATAGCGATGCTCACCTACCAGCGTTCCAAATGCAGTGTTCCACTCCTGCATATTTGCTCTCTGCCTGCTTGGGTGTGGCGCTACCATGGCAGCCCGGAGCTATCATCAGTCTTGATTTCTAAATGTTGGGAGAGCAGGATGAGCTGACACACCCAGCAAGCTAATAATGCTTCAGAACACTGGCAAATCAAAGGTGCTGGTTAGTCAGTGGTGATGAGGTAATAGCTGGCAAGGGTTTTTATACTTTGGCTCATAGAAATATACTACTAGTCATAACTGCCTTCAGTGTTTAATAGGTGGTATTCTCCCCTCTGAATCAGTACTGAATCAATGCCTCAGCCAGTGATGGGGGCATATGGTGCTGCTGGAGGTGCCATATTTCAGATGGAGTTGAAAATTGAGAACCTGACCACTTGAGAAGCAAAATCCAGGCCCTGAACACTCATGGTTCTTAATGATAACTTTTGCAAAAAGTGCAACATTAAGGTATTAACCCTGGAGTTTCCTGAGAAGTAATTTGTGATAGGCATTGTAGAAAACCCTAAGACAAATTCATCAGATAGTTCTGGCCAAATTCTAGCTGGGATAATACCAACAATGAATCTGACACATTCAGAGAGTCTAAAAACTTTTCCCAGTTAGAGATATTTCTCATTCTTCATTCTAAACATGATTGTCTAGTGTTGTATAAAATGGCTGCTGCATTCTACCTGGAGGTGGTTGCATTTCATCTGCAGGTCAGTAATCTAATGGATACTGCTTGTGTAGCACTTTGAGGGGAAGAAAGCTATTTGTAAGGTATATAGTCATGGAGAGAAAAGGCCCTAGATTATAAATGTAAGGTATTTGCAAGATACCCGGTATATAGTTATTCTAATTAATAACTCCTCTTTAGTGAAAGAAAAGTATTTTGGCTGCTTCTGATGGCATTTTTACAACCAGGGTGTGGTGTATCTATGAGAGATAAAATCCAAATACTCAAGAATGCTTAATTAAAACATTTAGCTACTCCCATAATGGACTGGACTGAGCAGTAAAAGAAAATATTCAAACAAAATGCAATAGGTTAAGATCTGCTTTCAAAATCTTATTTATTACCTTAATGCTTATATGTAAAGAATGTAAGGAATTTTCTGCAATATCAGCAGCAATTTGAGGTAGGTGTATGGCCAGGGAAGAAAAGTAGTTTTAGTTTGTTTTTTAAGATAGGGAAACTTGGTGTTAGAATTCGTATATCACTTGAAAACACATTAATATTGGAAACATATTTTTCTCTATTCCACTCCCCATGCAACCCCACTGAAATTGCTGTGGTTACACAGGGTGCGTGTCAAGGCAGAATTTGACCTAATCCTGTGAGTAGCTGAGTGTGCTCAACTCCCTCATTTTATAGCCATAAAATGTCCTTGTCTACTATTTTATGCCACTAACCAAAATGATTTCCATTCAAATGGACTTTCCACACACAAGCTGGATAGTACTGCTTTGTGGTGGACAATATGGATGTTAAATGGTCCCTTTTACATCTAATCTATGCACTTTGGGCCAGATTTCCAAAGGTATTTAAGCCCCTAGTGGGACTTACAAAGGTGCCTATGCAAGCAAGGCTTCTAACTCCCATCGAAATCTATTGGTGCTTAAGTACCTTTGGAAATCCCATTAGGCATCTATCTGCATCTTTAGGCACCTAAATATTTTTGAAATATAGCCATGTGACCTCCTTTAACTGGTTGCTGTCCATTTTAACACTTGTAGAGTTTTAGGCTTTTTCATCCAAAATATTCAAGGACTACATAACCAGTTAATTAAATGGCTCGAAGACTTCAGGGACCAAACTCCGACTGCAAGGCTGTCTAGCTGCCTTCAGGTCTCAAGAATTCTTATGAACTTTGTCTCACGCTTAGCCAGTAGCTAACATCATATTGCTTTAACTTTTATGAGGCAGTGCTTACTCGACCAGTCACAAATATATTTGGATCAGGCTTTTACACCTCCATTTTTTTTTTGTAGAGTGTTTTTCGTACAACTGTATTTCAAATGCTTTACAGCATTAGGGAATAGAGTTGCAAAGTTAAATCAACAATATCAGAGGGAGAGAGAAATGAAGAAGTATAGGCTAAGCAAAAAAGAGATATTTTCAGATGATATTTGAAAAGAGATGAAGAGTTAATGAGCTGGTGAGTTTCACGAACGTTGTTCCAGGAAAAGGAGCTGCAAACAAAGCTCTCACACCAAAGCTCTGATTCATCCCAGCACTTAAGCATGTGCTTAACTTTAAGCATGTGACCAGTCTAATTTGAATCAAAGTTAAATGTGTGCTTAGATTCTTTTCTGGATTGGGGCGCAAACTTGATGTGCTTGTTTGAAGATACGGAAAGGACTCATTATGGATGAGTCAAAGGAATTGGAGAGATCCATGGGAGTAAGTCCATAGTGGGTCTAACTCATGACCATCTGACAGTCGGTGAAGCAAACAACCATGTTAAATTGTTTTTCCTCCTTCCTCTCAAACAAGAGAAAAGGCCATTTTTCGTTACTTAGCAGTGATTCCCTTTATCCAATTTTATTGGGAAATGATGAACTACATCTATGTGCCTTTTTAAACTTCTGCTTAAAAGCAACCACCCTTTTATCCAGATAGAAATATAATCCTTTTTTATGGTAAGAATGTAAAGACGACGGCAAGCACCTGTTAGCCAGGTTGCAATTAATAGCACAAAGCTATACAACAGACCAGACAGGGAGCCTAGATTTTATAGCCCCATTTTAGACAGCCGGTACTGCTCAAGAATAAATCTAAGCTGAATGGCTTTCACACTTCTTGCATCTGCATAGTTAAAGCTCTCCTCAAACTAGCAGACAGATAATCAAAACTGAAAAGTAGAATGATCTGGCAGATGTTTTATGGCTGCTTATTGCTTCCATAAATCTAACAGATGGGGAGAACTTGTTGAAAGCTTTTCACCATTAAATAGGGGTTTGTTTTCTGGGAAGGTTGTGGCAAGAGGGGTCTCTTTGGTTACTTCACATAAAATTGCTCCCACAAGATTACTACATAAGCATAGCTACATCAGTAGCTGCTATCCTCCCCGGAAGGGCATCTCCAGAGGAAAGTAATTATCTGTATCTGTGTATCAGCCAGTCAAGATTTTCTGACAATGTGAAGTGCTACTTTATCCCCACCTTAAGAATAGGGTTTTGGGGACAGACCTCTGTAGTTTGGAACAACAGCCCATTTCAAGTGAGAACCACAATTGCCAGTTGTCTGGGGATGCGTTCAACTCTCTCTTAAGAATGTCTTTTGCCTATTCTCAAACTGACATGCTGCAGCACATGCTCCTACTGCTAAAGAGACCCTATTGGTAGCAAAGATAATCAACTGACCATTCTGACTGGAGGGATTTAACAAACCTCTTGTCTATGAATGATTCAAATTTTATTTCCACTAGGAAAGGACAATACAGCAGGATGATGGCGTTGGGTGTGGAGGTGTTTAATGGCCACTGTTTTGGCCGACACCAGGGATTGAACCACCAGAGCTATCAGCCTGAGTCACTACAGTTTCAGCTAAAGAGCCACGCTCTGTTTCTGTGCATTCCCCTGTCTGTCTATGTCCATCTGTTGTGTGGTGCTAGGACCATCTTTTTGTTCTGTGTTAGCAGCACTTAGCACATCCAAGTCCTGGTCCATGCTTGGGACTTTTATGTACCACAGTAATACAAATAATTATTAATAATAATCCTCTCGATTGGCCTTAGAAAGGGACATGTAACACATGCTGACCAGTGGGTTATATTTGGTTTTTGCATAAATTAGGAATGAGTCTGTTTTGGAACAGCCTTTATCAAATACACTAGAGGACCACTCAAAGTGAGCTGAAAAGTATTTATTTTAGGGAGGAGGGAAGAAGAAAAGCTGTCAAACAGACATAGAATGTCCTCCATTGTTTCTCTAGAAATTTTACTGTTCACTAGTTAATGGGGATATCTGCTCTCAACTTCCCTCCTTCTCAACCCTTCCCTGTTTTCCTTTTTGGCTGTCTTTTGAGATGAGGAATTCAACAGGGAATATCACTAAATTCTTCATGATCTGTGGATAATCTTCTACTTTCCTTTGGTGGTGATAGATTTGATGTGGACAGTGCCAACGTTGCTTTCACGCTTCTTACTTACATTTTAGTGGATATTTTCCATCATGGTTGAATGTAGAAGGGAAGCAGGGAAGGAATCTATGTCTACCAATTTGCAGAACCTGGACTGTCTGCTTCTGTTGTCTGATCATTTTTGGTGCATTTTGTATACAGCCTAACCATCTAAAAACAGTGCAGATGAAATCTTTATATAACAAAGAAAGGCAAGGAAAGCAGAGCAAAAAGGCAATAGTTCTTTTTCTCCTGACGAATACTTAGTTGTGGAGGCATCTTTTCAGTTGTGGGTATTGTGTGCAGAATGAGTGGGGTTTTTTGAGCACCATGTGATAGGATGATCTATCATTATTTTACAGTATAGTTCAAAATATCTCTGCTCTGACTGATGCTCGTAGGATACCATTAAGTAGTAGCTCTCTACTCCTGCCCTTTCCTTAACTTTCAGCCATCTGCTCATCATTATAGGACACTTCTTGACTTATGGCCTGTGTCTGTGGACAGATATTCTTCTGTTGCCTGTAAGATGATGTGCTCTTTGCTCGCAAGCACTGAGTTCACAGCAAAGCTTATCTTAAATAGGGAAAAATCTCTCTGCCCACCCCACAACACCGAAGAAAGGGTAGTTCTGGTTGACCGAGTTGTGTCTGGGTTGTTATGATGGCAGAAAATGAGACATACAAGAAATAAAGTCGACTGAAATGGAACAACTGACTCTTTACAGCTCCATGCTAGGGAAATGGCTACCTGAGTTGCAATAGATTAGCAAGGTCTTTGTAGTGCTTCTGGTCAGACTGTACTGCAGATACTCTTACAGAGTTCATTGTTCCTAATTCAGTTTTATAAATTCAGTCTTGACTGAGAGCTGTCAGACACAGCCCACAAGCATGGTATTTTTTTCTCTTTTTTTCTTTTAAAACCTGTATTAAAAAGAAATAGTTCATCTTAAATTAAACAAGAGGGAAGTCGACAGAGATGACGAGTCAGGTCTCTGAGGATTTATTTGCACTCATAGGAGTCCAGAATAGCTATAATTTAAAAATAAAAATTGACAAGCAGTTAATTGCGTAGCCTAATAGATTTCTGTCTTTTTGAGAAAATTATTTGGATGTCTGAGATATTAATGTTGAAAAGTGGTCCCTGCATGTACACAGTATTTACTCTGCAGCATTTTCAATAAATCTATTCTATTAGGCACCCTACAGTTGAAAACGCCTGGTTAGAAATGTTTATGATCAGACTTGCTAATTTAGAAGGCTCCAGTTCTGCAAGCTTCACACAGCTTGAATACACTTACTGTTAGTCACCCTCAGTAAGCATTGGAGAATTGGCCTCAAATGTTTGTGGCCAGATTCTACAAAAGAAACAAGCCATAATTCTGCACCATAGGACTGAAGGCTGGGAGATCCTAGAAAATCCAATCTGGACAGCTTTTACTGTCTTTAATTTCCTAGCACAGAGCCCTAGAATGAGTCTTTACTGATCCAGTTCTTAATGCACCTGTTATCCTCTAGTGAGAGGAAAAAAAACAAATTAGAAGTACCTGAACACTCAGTAATATCAGTGTAAATGCCTCAATACATGGGTACTGGACACACCAGGATGTCTCTCGAAGTAACAAATAAATGATTTGGACCAGATAGTGCATGACTTCTGGACAGAGAAGAGTAGGGCACAAGGAACCTTACTCCCCCATTTTTGCAGTCAGGGTGAAAGGAATCCCTGACAGTACTGCACCAGCATACTGTCCAGGTAGCCATGGGAGTTGATGGTCCTGAGTGGAAGAAGAGAGGTAAGGGGCGTCTGCATGGAAGTGCCTGTGGACCTCCTTGGATCAGTGTTGATCTCTGGAGATCTTCTGATCAAGGGAGTGGGAATCCAGGCTTCTGCATTCCATTTCCCCTGATAGAAGAATGCCTAGGATGCTCTGTATGTTGAAATTTAGGCTCGGTTTACACTACCAATTTATATCAGTATAACTACATCACTCTGGGGTGTGGAAAATCCACCCCCCTGAGTGACATGGTTATATCAAGCTAACCCCTGGTATAGACAAGCTATGCTGATGGGAGGGCTTCTCTGGTTGACATAGCTATCACCCTTCAGGGAAGAGGAGTACCTACCCTGGCAGGAGAAGTTCTCCCATTGGCATAGGTAGTGTCTTCACTAAGTGCTACAATGGCACAGCTGCTCCACTGAAGCTCTGTAAGTGTAAACAAACCCTTCCGTGGTTTCCTATGCAGATTATTCCCACATAGAGAACAGAGCCCTTCAGCCTCAGTCCAGCAAAGCACCTAAGTATGTGCTTACCTTTAAGTACAAAGGTAGCCTCACTGAAGTCAATAGGTCTAGTCACATGCTTAAAGTTAAGCATATGCTTAAGTGATTACTGGATCTAGGCTTTAGTTATTTTAATGTTTAGGTAGTGAATTGGACTTCTGTCTCAATGGAGGATTGGGCTCAGTGACATTAAAATGGAAGTACTCTTTCAGTCCTGTTTATTAGATGAGTGAGCCAAGGCTTTGTGAATGCAGGCCAACTATTTATGACTTATTTGCTTGCAGTATTAATTTCAGTTTAGAAATCATGCACCAAAGTTACAAATTAATAAATCTGCTCCAGACCTGTCAGATTATTGCATGTTGACCAGCACCCATAAGCTGAAATGAAACAGTTAAAATTAAAAAGCTCGACCAAAAGCCAGATGCTTCTTTATGAACCATACTAACCTACCTGCAAAATACCAGCTAACCTGCATGAGGCAAGTGATTAATTTTTTACAAGTCTGCTTTGGTAACTAGACATCTGTCCTCTATTCTTAAAGTAATATCTCAGGACAAATGATTTTTTTCCTCGTCCCTACTACAAATTACATAAAACATAATTTTCCTGGGCTATATAGTGTGTAATACAGTGTGTATTGTATAGAAATATATAATAGGACCCAATTTCGATCTCACACCAGTTTTATACCAGTGTAACTTCATTGAAGTTATTCCTGATTTATAACTTTTTTTTTATTTTTGAGACATTATAAGAATAGAATCAAACCCATAGGTATATTGTAATCTGTAAATATATTAATACAATGTCTATGTATGTGATTATAATATATATTTTCCTTTTGTAATCAGTCTTTTTGTTCCAATGAACAAAAAATGGAATAGGTGGAAAATATAGTGTCATGTTACTCACACTCTGTAGGTTGCAGCTTTCACTCTGAGCATGGGTTTATCATTTCTCTTCTCGTGAAGCATAGCTTAAGAGATCTTCTTTGTTATGAGCCATGGAAGAGAGAAAATCCACTACAACATCTGTTATATAAATAAACAGCAGTAAAACATGTAGCATACAGTCCATGCAATGAAATCAAATAAACCTACTCCACCATGCATGTGTTTGAAAAAATAATTCAGCAAGAATTGCATATTTTCACTGTAACAATTAGAATGAGATAGTGATCAACTGACTTGCATGTGGTTAAGAAATGCAGGTTGCAGAGAGATCTCTAATATGATTTTTAATATAGGTTTAATGGTTTAAAAACACCTATTTTTAATGTTTCATTATCCAATCAAACTAAGAAACTTCTGCTTTTTGTTTCCACACAGACAATATGTACATTAGGGTTTGAAAGTCCAAGGTGTACATTTCAAATAGAAACCCATTCCAAGCAATAAACAGCTCTTACAGACACAACGTCATTAAGTTCCTAAGAATTCTACAACTTTACAGTGCCAAATGTTGAGGCACATTTTACTGACCTCTGCGCTTTGTGGCATTGATAAGCGTTATTGCCAATGCCTCATCCCACTGACATCAGTTGCCAAATTCCAATTGTCTTCAATAGAACAAGAACTCAGCCCTTAATGCTTGTATCCCATACATGCAGAAACATTGATTGCTACATCATCATTCTAGCAAAAGAGAAAAATCTTAACATAGACAAGCTTAACAATGTGACCTTTTCATTACTGTTCATTAGAGCACTCTAGGCGTGTGCTTATGTCACAGTCAAATTAAGCTAAAGTTAAGCACTTGCTTAAGTGCTCCGCTGAATGGGGCAGCTTTGCTGACCCTTGTTGAGTTACTGATCATCTCTGCCTCAGTTTCCTCCTCTGCACAGTGTGGATGAAGATACTTCACTCACCTCAGACGGGTATTTGTAAAGCACCTTATGATCCTTGGATGGAAGGTGCTATTAAAATGCAAATTATTATTTATTACTGTGAAGCTTCCCATTATGAACTTAATTTTAAACATTTTTCAAATGTAAAAGCTTTTTTTATATGTAGATGCCATCTGAAATAGTAGCGTTTTTATGAATTGCATGCATTTGTTTTATATATCCCACTGATCTGTTGCAAGTCATCCAAATGAATATTGGCATTACAAAGCAGCTCTGGACTGGAATCACCACTGGAACACAGAGATGTCCCTATAACCTCTGATGCACCAAAATGCTATGCTGTCAGCCTGATTCTCAGATGTGTCGTTTCTGGGAATGTCATAGGTTTTGGCTGAACAGCATTTCCCTGCTGTAGTGGTGGATTTTTAAAGCTCTCACACCCTTACGCATGCACAGATCTTGAACTGCACACTTGCAAGCTAGACATATGCCAAAATATATATTGTCTACACATTTTGTTTTAGGGAACAGTACTTTTGGGGAAAAAAACATGGTCAGTAAGATTGTTCCAAAATGTCAGTCTTACTTCAAGACCACAGTTTATTCCTCCTTCTTCCACACCATTTAAGATTCATGTTATCGCTTTCAAATTAGGAAGTGGCACCCTTGTTTCTTTCTGCATCATGGTCTACTCCATCAATAATGCTAGCCTCATCCACCCATTTATCGGCTTCTCACACCTTCCATTTTTTCTTTCACCTTACCTCTCCTGCATTCAATTTCCTCCCAGAACTAATCCCCAAGGCCTCTATCCTTTCCTCGTTCAAATCCCTTCTGAAGGGTCCTGATGCCCTCAGGGAAACTTGCTGATAATGTCAACCTCGAGGAATAGTTTTGGGATCATTTACATTTCTATGTCTATATTTATTGACCATAACAATCATATATGCTTCCCTATATATACCCCTTCCGCCAACCCTATGTGCGTTTGTGAGGAGACGGTGACTTCTTTTCTGTTTGGGAAGTGCCTAGCATATCGCAGGAGCGCCTGTAAATAAACAGAGTGAGTTACAGCACATCTCGCCTTTTAATTCTGGAAAGCTGTTTAAAACCTGATTAAGGTAACCAATGAAAAGTAAGTTTGGAACTTTCATCCCATTCTCACGTATCCATTTGATAAAACCACTCACTTGGAGAAGATCCTCAGTGCTGGCACAAAAGAGGCCCAGGACCTGGATGATGGCTGCAGGTCAGGACTGAGCAGCATGCATGAGGCAGGACTATGTGGAAAAGCTCACACAGCTTTTGCCCATACTATGTCTGGCTCAAGTTAATGCTGTCAGTGCTTAGGAAAACTAAGGAGTTATTGGGGCAGGGACCATCTCTCTGTTCTGTTGATACAGCACCTTGCACAACAGAGCCTGGATCTCCTAAGTTCGACAGTAATGCAAATAATACCATTTATATTCATTTTCAAACATTTATTTGGGAGCAGAGGGAAGAAGCCTGCAAATTCATGCTCTAGATGAGAAAATATTTCACCAAAGTTAGCACTATTTCGAGTATGTTGTTTTTAGGATGACCATGGAATTTGGAAATAATTCCAATATATTTCCTAGCTCTGAGACGCCACTTCTACTCCAGTGTAATTTAAACCACGCATGCTGCATTAAAAGAGCTGTGGGGCTGTAGCTTCACCATTTCTAGCATTTTTTTTTTTGTGGTAGAAAGTAGTTGTTTCACAGCATGTTATTAATTGGAAATGTTCATTAAGTGTTTCAGAGCAGTGCAGTGAGGTGTTCTTCAAAAGAAAGAGAATTTAATTTTTTCTGTTCTGGAAGCTCTTTATCCCCATCTGTGTGAAACTATTTTATTGAGCTTTGTACATAGCTCTGATTGTGAGCAAAGTTGTAAACAAACCCAGTGTTTCAGTGTGTAGTTAAACAGCTGCTGTGATCAATCTAGAGGTAGCTGCATGTCAGTGTTGAATTAAGTGATCCCTTAATATATGTAGTTTGTAAAGTAACTTGGGATCCTTCAGGAAGAAAGATGTACTCTGGAGGAGTGTGATATTATTTTGCGGCCTCTGAGTTCAGATATTTAAATTATGTTAAAGTACACAACACACACAAAACATGTATATCTTAGGAAATGAATCTAGATGAGTTGCACACACAGCATAATCTACCCACAACCAGTGGAGCAAGGGCTAATTTGTGTGCCAGTATAAAAAGGTGCATTGACTTCAATGGCATGTCACCCATTTACACAAGCAAAGAATTTGGCCCACAAATGTAAATTTTTTTACTGGCAGTTTCTGTTACAGAAACATGCAAAATTGTATTTGACCATTTTACTAACTCAATCATCGGTGTTCGGCTGAAACTCCAGGGCAACAGTGACTGCTAAATAATATTACAGAAGAATCTCAGAGTTATGAACCCCAGAGTTGCAAACTGACTAGATAACCACACACCACATTGGAACCGGAAGTACACAATTAGGCAGCAGCAGAAACGGGGTGGTAAAAAAACGAATACAGTATTGTGTTAAATGTAAACTACTAAAAAAAAAAAAGGAAAGTTTTTAAAAAAAGATTAGAGAAGGTAAGGAAACTGTTTCTGTGCTCATTTCATTTAAATTAAGATGGTTAAAAGCAGCATTTTTCTTCTTCACAGTAAATTTTCAAAGCTGTATTAAGTCAAGGTTCCACTGTAAATTTCTGAAAGAAAAAAACACAACAATTTGTTCAGCGTTATGAACAACCTCCATCCCCGAGGTGTTCGTAACTCTGAAGTTCTACTGTACTCATCTTGACAATGTTTAGAATAATTGTTTGAAAATAAGTGAAATATGTTGAAAGCTTTGTCCAGGAATCTTCATCTGAGGAATATTTCTTGGAGATGAGTTAGCTGTAGGGAGCTTTAGGGTTTTATTCAATCACTGGTTGTCCATTCACATTTTGTTAATAAGAGGATCAGTTATACTGCATATATATTGCTGTCCTGTTTTAATACAATTCACAGGCCAACACAACACATCCTTTATATTAAAAGATAAATATCACAGACGTCTTTTTTTGGTGAATCAGGCAATACCAATGGATTGGCTTTCCATTTCTCAACCCATGGAAATTCAAGATACAGAATACAACCTCTTTGCATTTCTCACAGCCTAATCAGAATTTTGATGTTAAAATCATGGAATCCCAGCTATAATATATACCTGATGTACTCTTATTGCCAAATTCTCTATTAGCAGCTTACACTGTGAGGCGTATTCTCACAGAAGAAACTACAAAATGATGGGAATCATAGTCGATGAATGGAAATTATTTGTATTCTATGGCAGGAGAATAGGGCCACAACTGTACATTGATCAGTCAATACACCTATACCTTGTGCAAGCTGAGACCCCAGTCATAGATAAGTGCCTTAACACGCCAAAGGTGTGTGTATATTGTCATCTGAGTGTACATTCAACTAGCTCTTCTTGGATTGTGCCAGTGTAAATGAAAGCAGAATTTGGCCCTTTGTCTTTAAGAACATGTGGAAACAGATAGTATCCTACTGGCTAAAGAAGTGAGGGGTCTTAATAGTCCAAGTTAATCCTTCAAAGGTCAATTATAATTTATATGTTAGAATTAAAGTCCAAATCCCGATGAGATAGTAGTATTCCTAAAATAATATTGCCATCTTCCATGAGAGGGTCTCAAAATGCTTTTATGTTCGTTAATTAACACAACACCCCATATGGCAGTGAAGTATTATAACCCATCGTACAGGAATGTGAGGCACAAATTGGTTAAATGTAGAGCAGGTTTGAAATCGAAAAACCTTTTGAAAAAACTTCAACCTGACCTAGTTAAGTAACTTACCCAAGGCATAGCATGTCCGTGGCAGAGCTAGGAATGGAAACCAGATCACCCAGTTTCCAGCCCCAGTCCCTTAATCACACGATCATCCTCTCTCAACAATATTTTGCAATTCTGTCCATTTTGGAGGGTCAAAATACCCCCTTCTTTGAATTCGTTTATACAGCCATGGACAAGAAGCGGCTAAGTGCTGCAAGGTTTGGAAGGCAGCAGAATTCTTGTGAATCACAAGATGAGTAAGAAGGCTGAATTCAGACCTTCACTCTCACACCTCTGTCCTCCTTCTCCCCTCCTTCACCCCCAAGAAGTAATCAGAGTTAGACTTATGGCCTGTGTGATTATGATAAGTTGTATGCTTCCAGTAGGACTTTCTAGAATACTAGTGTCTTTGCTTTTTTCATTGAGTTTTCAGGCCTTACTCTGTGCTGTCGCTTTCTATGCAGAATGCTAATAGACGAAGATGTTTCAAATACAAATATTCTGTTGTCTTTGAAAAGGGAATCTTGGCAAATCAGTTAATATGAAACCAGAAATTAAATGTTAAAAATATATTAATTTTCATGGCAACGGAACAGTAAGCCGAATATGAATATTCTGAATGTGGTTCTATATTGCACAGTATTTATAGCACTCCAAATATTTACAGAGATAAAGCCTTTGAACATAGTGCCTAATTTTCTGTCTTCAAGTGATGTAGTAGTTTAAATAGGCTTCATTTGGGGGAAAATTGATAATGGGGGGGAGGGGCAATATATTTTTTT
Organism: Mauremys reevesii; assembly: GCF_016161935.1. Classification (NCBI taxonomy): domain Eukaryota; kingdom Metazoa; phylum Chordata; order Testudines; family Geoemydidae; genus Mauremys; species Mauremys reevesii. Next base: position 185,503,316 of record NC_052624.1, on the reverse strand, counting down.
TCAATACACAACAGTTTTCTAACCATCGGTGATCTAATATCTTACTGCTCTCTATAATCATCATAACTAGTCTGCATAGAACAATACTGCACCAAGTACCTCTGCATCTTTGTTCATCCCTGTGTGTAATAAAACCACACCTAATGCCTTAATCCTGTAACATGTCTCATGGACAGACTGTTGTATTCACACAAAAGAAATTGCAGGGTAAGAGCCTGAAATGTATACACCTGATCAATTGACGAATATTGGTTGTGCTCAAGCAGTGAGTGGTAGCTCAGTGTTGGGGCAGTCTGTGATAGATGGTCCGAAATCCTGACCCCCCCTAAAGTCAATTTCAGTGGCAACACTGTTCTGCTTGACACTGGGGTTTAGACTCATCCTCAAATCAGGGGAATGTAAAAATGGCTTAAAGTTACCTGCTGAGCTGTGTGCATCTTAGGTGGGAGAGTATCTGAGCTGGGCTCCAGCCTGAACAGGAACCTTTATGCTTCTATTTTTAGCCCTGTGGTGCAAGCAGGGGCAGCCCTAGACTAGCTGCCAGCAACTGGCGCCCGCCCACCCCCAAACTCCAAGGGCAGATCTAGGCTGAGGTTTTTGGTAAACTGGGGGAAATTTTGCCCCTTTTTTTCCTTTTTAATGTTTTTTATGCTTTTTTTTTTTTTAACAGAGGCTTAATTATTCGGTTTGTCCATCCCTCTGTCCAACCAATGTTTCTGAGATCAGATAAAATAGAGAGATGAAATTTTCAGAATAGATTTGTACATGACAGCTAAATGATATTTCAGTCCGATTTCAAATAAAAATGCATTAAAAATGTAAATAATTTTATTATTACAAATCCAAAATCATCCATTACGCTACTATCCTGCTTTAACTGCCATTATCACCACATTCAATATAGAAAGAAATAAGAAAACTCTCTTCAATGAACTTTAACCTGTATTTACAAAACACTCCGAATAAAAACCATGACTTTTCTTGCTTTAAGTTTTGAAAATTCAGTGACTAGTTCTTTTAGATCCAGTCTTCCAGCTATTTCATGCTCTATTGACATGGTGGCAAGTCCAACAAGTCTCTCTTGCACCATTCTTGAAGGCAGATATGTTTTTATCAATTTTAACTTTGAGAAGCTACGTTCCCCACTAGCTACGGAAACTGGCAAAGTTAAAGGAATGCGTAGAGCTATAAAAATGTTTGGAAAACTGTCTGAGAGTTTATTTTCACAAACTTCAGTACTTCTTCAGGAGTGGAATGTTTCTTAAGTCGTCTTGAAAAAGCCCGAAGCTCACTACACAAATCTGTAGCATCAATGTCTTTTGAATTTTCATGAGTCAATGCCGACTCCAGTTTTATACAAAATTCTGTTATTTGTTTTGCTGTTTTCTTTTGCAAGCTGTGGATATTGTATAGAAGGCCAAATACTGACTCTAGCTGCTGCATCTGTTGAAATCTTTCATCAACTGAGTGAATAGCAGTATCAAGGACTGCGAAGTAGAAACTCACTTTGAACCTTTGTTTTGGGTTCCAAATGGGTGTGTTTCATCCTTCATATGAAAACTGCTGTTTTTTGCCAAATGCGAACTGGCTCTGGTTCAAATTCTGTCGGAAAGTCTATTTCTTCAGCAAGCTCGAGAGAATCTACCAGTGTTCTTTCAAACCCTTCATCACTTCTGAATTCCTCCAGAACATTTTTAGTTTGCTGCAGTTTTTTAATAGCAGAATGTATGTTCAAGTTCTTTTCCTGAAGCTGCTTACTAGTGAGGTTAATCTTGAAAAGGATATTATACCACAAAATGAGTGAAATCACAAATTTGAACTTGGAAAGGCCATTTACAAGAGCTTCTGCATCTGAACAGATGATCCAGTAAAGGTAGTATCATCGGAAATTTCAATTAGGGCATCATAAATGTTTCCAAGTTCATAGCGAAGAGTCTTCAAAGCATCGATGCGACTCTCCGATCTTGTCTGACTAAGTGGTTTCACAGTTAGAGAATTCACATGGCGAGTCAGAATCTCCCAACAGTGTGTTGAACCTGAGGAAAAACACATAAACATGTTGTACCAGGTCAAAGAAACTGCTTGCCTCCAAACAGCATCTAGCAGCATTATTGACAACCAAGTTCAGAGACTGCGCACTGCAAGGAACAAAAAAGGCCCTTGGATTGATTTCCATCATTCTCCTTTGCACATCATTGTCTTTACCCTTCATATTATTCCCATTATCATAGCCTTAGCCACGTAAGTTTTCAACAGAAAATGACATTGTTTTAAGCTCTTGTAGAATAGTTTCAGTCATAAGTGCTCCAGTCATCTCCTTCAGTGGTATGAAACCCAAAAAATGTTCCTTTATGAGCACTTCAATATTATCTTCATCTGAACACTTTTCCATATCCACAAAATGAATGATCATCATTTGTTCAACATGACTCACATCTGGTGTACAGTCCAGTATTATTGAAAAGTATTTTGCAGAATAGGCAGCTTCTACAATTTTCTTTTTAATGGCATTTGCTAGGATTTGAATCAGTTCATTCTGCATATTTTTTCCTAAGTAACGAACCTGTGTTTCATGATCAGTTATTTTACATAGATGCTCCTTCATGACTGGATGAAACAAAGCTGGGTATTCAAGAAATTTTTAAAAGTTTCCATTACCCGGAGTGTATAACTTTTTTCATTTCTACCGTGGTCTCAGAATGCTAAATTTTGCCCACCTAGAACTCTCACTAAAGCAATCAGATGCTCTAATATTTGTTGCCAATATTCTTCTTTTTCCTTGATCACACGTAAATTTTCTTCATTGATAGTTTTTCATTTTTTTCAATCGTAATTCAAGTTCTTTCCAATTTTGAAAACATTCCAAATGTTCTGTACTTCTTTCATGTGAAGAGAGAATTGAAGATATGTTTTTCCAGTCCTTCGAACCATTTGCAGTAAGTGTTGTACCAATTGCTTGATTTCTAAACAACTTGCAGCAAAAGCAAAAAGTGTTTTGCTTTTGCTGCAAGTTGTTTAGAAATCAAACAACTTTGACACTGAATATTGTAACCAGTTTCGATGAATTTCTTCCCCATTAATGAGTTTCCTCTTGTAATGCTGAGCAGAAAATTTTCTTTTATTTCTATCCTTAAGGAAGGGAAATTCATGAACTTGTTCAGGTTCATGTTCCACGAGAATTTGCCGCACCCTGTCATCACATCTGGGAAATGAAGCTGGGTCCCCATACTGTAACTTGTTTGTAACTTCCTCATCCTTTCTTCCTTCTACACAGGGCTGGCTCCAGGGGTTTTGCCGCCCCAAGCAGCCAAAAAAAAAAAGCCGCGATCACGATCTGTGGCAATTCAGCGGGAGGTCTTTCGCTCTGAGCGGGAGTGAGGGACCCTTCACTGAATTGCCACCAAATCCCTGAAAGTGCCGCCCCACTCCCAAATTGCCGCCCCAAACACCTGCTTGATAAGCTGGTGCCTGAAGCCGGCCCTGCTTCTACATCATTTACTTCAATTTCTGCATGTGTCTCTGGAGGTGAATAAATTTTCTCCACTTCCATATCAGTCTGATGCTGTGAGCTGCCTTCATCTAGAAGTAATATACCTTCATCTTGATGTTCCAAACTACTTCCATGCGGATTTGAGCTAACCTCCTCTCCAAGTAGAATTCCTTCATCTGGGTGCTGTGAACTGCTTCCATCTTTATTTGGATTAAAGAGAAGGTATTTCAGGAAGGATCCCTGCTGTTTTGCTTGGTCCTTTTCCTTCTCAGCCTTTTGTTTACGATACACAGCTCCTGAGGGTTTTCTTTTCCTCTTTCTTCCATGGGGCATTTGAATATTGTTATGTACTGTGCTCCCAACTGCAAGCATCATAGCATTAAGGATGGCTGACACACCCACCACATGGTTAGTGATTTAAACCACATTGCAGCCATCCCAACACGTCTTTTCACTGCTTAAAGGTTCAATGATTAGTAACATATACTCACTTACCTATTAAAACAGTTAGTTTCAGCATTTACATGGAAACAAAATGACCTTTTTTGACATTATAACCTGACACGAGTTGTTTGGAAAGGAATCCCCTTCCTCACGGTTACCCGCTTGGAGTGTGATGTCATCACTTTCATAGTCTATTAAGCGTTAACGCTGTTACATTTCTTTTATGGACCTTAGTTATTACATGTGAACCAGTTATAACAAAGAAAAGTTCATAATTCTACAGTCCAATAATAAAGCTAAGATTTAATAACACTTAAAGATACTCACATTTTGGATTTATAATGCTGAAAGATGTTATTCTTTGGCACCAAGAAACATAATTTTCCACGATATTCACCTGATTCTTAACCATCTACCTGTGACGTATGTTAAAATGATCGTTTGACATTTATCAACTCATGATATCTCCGCTTTACATGAATTTCCGGCTATGCGACCTTGATGTATATTTGAGTTAGGTGTTACTAGCATTGAAGCTCTTGCCACTGGCAGATATTTCATTGTGGCTGAGTTATTGCTTATCAAAATTGCAGAGTGGGTCATTTTGACCCTACATCGCAAATTGAAAAAAAAATCACTAAAATATTATTTATTTTTTGCAGTAAATAAAAGATTTGACATATTAATAAATTATCAGAAATGTAGAAAAATGAATTACAATTCATATTCTCTCCATATGCACACGAGAATTGAAACAATGACATCTTCATTATTTTATTTGTATTTTTTTTCCATTTTTTTAATTTGATTTTTTTCCTCGAATTTGGCACCCCATTTAACAAGGCACCCTACCCAACTGCCTAGTTCGCCTATATGGACGGGCAGCCCCTGGGTGGTTAATTGACCTGGGCTCTGACGCACACTGCTATCGCTTTTTCTGTAGTGTAGACGTACTCCTACGCTCATCCAAAGATCTGGGCCACTTTGGCCACAGGTATGCGCATTCTTCATATACAAACTGCACACGTGGCACCAGAGGCGGATTAAGATTTATTGGGGCCCTGGGCACAAAGAACATGTGGGTCCTCCACAACCTGGGGACTCAGGGCTGCCAGAACTGGGAGGGTCAGGGGGCCGTGCCCACCCACTTTTTAACACGGGTGTCGTAGCCTCAGGCAGGTGTGGAGCAGCGGCGGCATGGACGTAGTTTGGGGGATCAGGGGAGCATTGCCCCCTCCCCCAAACTGAAAGCTGCAGGCAAGAGGTGACAGGAGGAGCAGTGCTGCACGTGGTTGATGCCTCGGGCACAAAGCCCAGGCGGCAGTGGGGCAGCCTGTCATCGGGAGCAGGAGGGAGCCGGTGGGGGCAGCCTGGTAGCGGGAGCAGGGCGCAGGCGCTGAGCAAGCCCGCTGGAGTTTGGCTGAGACCAGGCCAGTAGCAGTGAGAGCTGCGACGGAGGAGGCCCTGCCTGGGTCCTCGCTGCCTGTGACCTTCCCAGGGCCCCTGCTCACTCCCAGCCGGGGCAGGGCCTCCACTCCCTGCAGAGTGTGTCTGCAGGCGCCAGGGCGGGGGCAGGAGGCCAGACCATAGCCCCCGCCCCTGGGTACCACTGGCAGCAGCATGCCCTGGGGGGGCAGGAACACAGGCTGGGGGCTGCTCTTGGGCACATGGGCTACCTCCCGGAGCAGGTGGAGAGTCCGGGGCTCCCCACAGCAGCCCAGGCTCCCTGGGCAGCTCTTACCACTGTCCAGCTTCCAGGGGGCAGGGCTTCAGGAGAAGAGGAGGAGCAGGGAACAAGGCTACAGTTCTGGCACCGGTGGCCCCCCACTTCCACCCAGGTTCCAGTGCTCCTGTGGGGTCCCCCAAATTGGCCAGGACCCTTGGGCACAGGCCCTGTGTGTTAATCCACCACGGCGTGGCATAACTAACAGCAGGCTTGCAACTAGAAGTCTGTGTGGGGTATCTGCCTATACACATATTAAATCACTACTGCACTGCTCATCTACAGTCTTTTAGTAGTTACATGGTCACAAATATAACTTTCTAATTAGAAGGTGCATATAAGTGCAGAAAAGCAACAGTGTGAGTGGATGATCATAGTAAAATGATTTATAGTTGAGTTTCCAGGTAGGAAGGTGTAATGGCAGATAAAATGGAAAGGAAAGAACCTCTCTATATGGGGATTTTTTTTAGCTGAGACACCAAAATGTGGGGTTTGAGCCATATCTTTTTTACACCAATGTAACTCTGTTGACCTCAGTGGAGTAACTTCTGATTTATACTGATCAAAATCAAGCTCATGGTATTTAAGTTGGAGACTTAGGAAGAAAACACTGGAGATAGTTGGTTCCCCCCCAACCCCTCCGAAACCTTCACCGCCCTTCCCTACATTGTACAAGTGAGTTTATTTAACTGTAATTTGGAAGTCTCTCCTGCTTCAGTTTCTAACTGCTATGGATCCTATCCAGATGAAAACACAGACAGCCTGCTGGGATATAAAAGCCACCAAAGGTCACATATGGTATATGTGCAGCAGGACAAGCTATCCAGGGGAAAAGTCATCATGCTGCATAGGGGCCAGCTGCAACCTACCAAGGAATCATGGAGTTGCTCATGGGAAGAGTTAATTTAAATGAGCTACCTGGGTCTAGTGCACCCCAGTTCCATCTTGGGGGGCCTGATTCCTTACTTTCCACAGCCCTGATGAGGAAGGCCTTGCAGCTTTGGAAACCTACTACAACTCTAGGATTGGAGTAACCCCCCCCCCTTGCCTGGGCAGGGGTGACGTTAGGTGTTATGGGGAGGGAAGGGGAGACACCAGTCAGATTGCTGATACAACTAGAGACAGGGGAGTGCTTCTCCTCAGTCTCACCGTGGAAAATCTCTCCTCTTTTCCTCATGATTCCTTTTGTTGGCAGAGCACAAGGCTAGTTACCTTAAGTACTGTGTGTATTGGGGCAAAGTGCTCAAAATGGCCACCCCTTTACATGTGTAAATTGTCAAATGAAGACTCCCCCTGAATTAGGGCATCATTCCCTGGAGTTTAATGATTTTGGAAAGAGTGCAAGCCGGGGTGGTTGCATTGCACATCTGCTTCTGCGGGGGGAAGTCCCTCCTAGAAACAGGGAGCAGCTTCTGTGGCTGTTTAGCCAGGAGATTCCTGGATATGCTGCAAGCCAGCAGCCACGAAGGCTGTTTTCCTCTGGATGGAGACCTAAACGCCTAGTGAGCCAGTCAGTGAGTGCACAGCATCTCTATTACATTACAATTAATAATTCCTCACAGCATATTTGCAGCTGGAAGTTTTATATGGATCTTTATTCATCATGATGTGAACAGCTGCTCTTTTGCTGCACTGTCAAAGCAAAGTCCAAGTGGCAGCGCAGGAAAGTGGCACATAAAACACACTCCAGCTGTTTTCCATTTACTCCTCCTCCTCCCTCTGCTCCCCTCCCCTGGCACTCTTCACCCTCAGCCCATCCTTGTTTCTTTGGGGATGGGAGCCAACTTATTTTTATTTGCAGACCAACTCTAATATTTGGACATGTGAGTAATACATCTGGATTTTAAAACAAAGTTCAAATGAACCCAGAAAACACTGGTTTAGTATTTCAAAAAATTATTGCAAACAGAACAGAAACTCTAGGTATTTTTATTACATTTTGACTTGAGGGTGGGTGAAGAGAGAACATTTGTATTATGACACAAAAGGATGATATTAAATCATTCTTAGTTAAATATGCAAGCAAGTAGTCAAGTAAAATTCAGCCTAAGTTGTCATGTTCAGAGGACAACTTCAGATCTGCAAGAGCAGATTTTATTTTACTCTCAAATCTTTCTGCTTTGCTCTTTTAAGCTAGACACTCCTCTTCTTTTGACTTGCACATTTTATCCACATTTTTACAAAAGAGCCATGGCCTCGTCAATGATGACAAACGGTCAAGAACTTTGTTTTATGTTGAATCTAATGTTGCAGCACTAGAAAGAAGCAGAGTTTGGCTCCCAAGAATCAACACCGTATCCTACAGGAATTAGATGTTCTGTGAGTTCTTCCCTTGAAGTGCCAACCCTCATTTAACTTTGCTTAAGTGGTGGGCTATCCCAGCACAAGGCAGATGGCTCTGGGCAAAGGGAAGTAAAGGGAATATATGACCTCTCAATGGTCTATAGCAGTAATTTAAACACCATAAGAACAGTAATATCAATGGTTGAAGGATGCAGCTGCAAAAGGACAAAAATTCAATGAGAACCTTCAGTGATTGCGCTCAAGTCTCCAACCTGGGATCCTATTGAATTCTATGGAGCTAAGTATCAGAGGGGTAGCCATGTTAGTCTGGATCTGTAAAAAGCAACAGAGTCCTGTGGCACCTTAGACTAACAGACGTATTGGAGCATGAGCTTTTGTGGGTGAATACCCACTTCGTCAGAACCACGAAAGCTCATGCTCCAAGACATCTGTTAGTCTATAAGGTGCCACAGGACTCTTTGTCACTTTCTATAGAGCTGTCACTCAATGGACAGGTGGAAGATCGCCTGGAGTGCTTTTCATCATTTGCAATTAGCAAAATAATGTCATGAGTTTTTCAGCTGGACGCTTCACTACACTTATCCATGCTCTTGCCACCTTGGGTTTGGATTACTCTAATGTACTCTACATGAGCCTACACTTGAAGACCATTTGCTAGTGCAGAATGCAGCTACTCACCTATTCAGTGATATTTCCCCGAGGGAGCACGCTACACCTGAGCTCCTCCATCTGCACTGGTTACTAGCTGATTTTTCAGGTGAATTTTAAGATATGTTTTTTGATCTATGGAGTCTAAAATATTTTTGGTTCTATCTTACAGACCATCTCCCTTGACCAATGTACCAATGCTTGTGATTAGCAGCAGGGGTGTCATTTGCTAATGGGCAAGGGGGTCAGTGCCGCCCCTGCCCCCATGTTGGTTTGTCCTCCCAACTTTTCATCGGTCTATATGCTCCATTACTACTTCTGTCCCCTGGCCCTCACCAGCAATAGTTTGAGGGCTATAACATATGGTTTATGTACTAACCAATATACAATATACAATGTTCTGCATGTTGACGCAACTTTGCCCTCCCTCTTCCCCCATATTTTTTTCTGAAATGATGCCTCTGATTAGCAGAGGTATTTAAGGTAACAGGCCCAGGGTTTAAATGGGAGAAGGCTAGTGGCTTGGCATCTGGAACTCCCGTCTCCCTTCCATCCCCCTACTGATGCTGCAGAGCACTCAGGGCACCCTTTAAAGCTCATGTGTTCCCCAAGCTTTCCCTGGGAGTGAAGTTTGAGCAAGGTTATGCAGTGGCTGGATGGAGAAAAGCTTATTTTGATAGGTCTGATGGTTGTTTTATAGTCCTTTTTGAGGCAGTCGTAGTAACTGGCTTTCTACACAGAGGAAAAGATTGTGCAGTCTAGAGGTCTGGAGAGGCACGCTTTAGATGTTGAAATAATTTTTCACATATGGGGAAACTGAAGCATGGCTCTGCAGTGACTTACCCAAGGTCACAAAGGACATCTGTGGTAGAGACAAGAAAAGATTCCCATGTCTTCTGACCCCTGTGTCTGTTCCTTTTAATCACATGACAGTCATTGCCCACAAGAGCATCATCCCCCTCTTCCCAATTAAAGACCTAAAGGGGTAAGGCTCTATATTACTCTTAGGTGTTAACTAAATTTAATTTGTTTTCCTAAAATTCAGATTGATGATCCTACATTGATTTGATGCTAAGTGTTCAGTACTAAAATTGTGTATGCAGCTAGTTTATTGTTCAAACAGACATTCTCTTTTATATTGAAGAATTTGAAATGTTTTGAATATTAAGGAACTTTTTAAAACCTGCCTATTTGTTGGTTTTTAATAATTTATCATGTGCAGATACCGTAAAAAGGTCCTACTGGCTGAATAGGGGTGCAGTACAGAAATACTGTACGTAGCTCACCGTTCTGAGACTTAAATACATATGTATCATTTACTTTATAGGTCTTAGATTTAATTCCCTTGTTTACCTTTTTGTGAACATCTGGCTGCAAACATGCTTACCTAGAATATCTTCTTTTTCCCCCCGTATACTTGGTGGCCAAAAAACTCTTCCTAAATCAAGGTATTTTTATTGATTATCTTCCTTGAGGGCCAGGTTATGACACCCAAATAGCACTTTACTCCTTGCAAGGTACTGTTTGCAAAGCTAATAAACACATGTATTAAGAAGTTTCTGTGTAGAATAGAGCAGTCAGCATTGCCTTTAGTTATTCTTTCAGTCAAGTATATACATTTTCTAATTCGTTTCTGACTGAATCTTCTTCTCTTGTGTCTGAGAGAATGGGATCATTCTTTCAGCTAGCTTTAGGAAGTCTATTTGTTAGAACAGGTTTTCTAAGTATTTTGCCATACTTTAACATGCCAAAGGCATAAAGAGATTGGAAGGAAACATGCAAAGTATTTGAACTGCCTTTCTCAAAATAAATATTATGGTTTATAATAGAAATGTACTTCCAATATCGAAAATAGCCACTTTTGCTGAAATTATGTATGACATATTTGGACAGGATAATATCCACAAATCATTGCATTCTACAAAATATAACAGTCAACGGTAAGATTTTGAAGGGGATTTCTAAATGTTCACATTAAAATAACCTGTTGGCAAATCCTACCTGTAATTTTCAAATACCATCATACTCCTCCCAAGCCTGTCATTTTGCTAATTTAAGAGATGGACCCAAGGTGCAGAGTTTGGATCCTGATCTGAACTTCCCAAAGATCCAGTTTGCTCATTTTTGGAGGCTTGACTTGGTCCCATCTTCTCCATCACAAACACTACCTTGTGATTAAAAGTTTGCTCTCTAAGTAAATCTTGCTGGTGAAGGGGGTTTGTTTGGTATAGTTTTTTGTTGGTGTTGGTGTTTTCCCCGTGCTTCTCTGGATGCTACAGCAATATCTATTTGCTCTTGGAACACTTCAGGGACTGGATGTGCCAGATTTAGCAATACAATTCTGTATGCAGCACGTATTATAGGAGAAAAGTTGGGATTTTTTATTTTTGGCGCTGTCAAGATGAATAGCAGTTTATAAGTGAAAATCAAGATATCTCAGTGGGAGAAGGTGTTGTGAAAGAAGTGACTTCAGAGTTTAGGAATTCCAAAGAAACCTTACTTCAGGCAACATTAGCATGATTATCAGAGCAAAGAAATTTGCCAACCAGTGTATCCTGTTTCTCACTGTTGCACAAAATTACATATGGTGACATGGGGCTTAATTCTGATCACAGTCACATTAGTGTAAAGTAGGAGTGACTCCACTGATTTCAGTGCAGTTAGATCAGTGTAAAACAAGGGTACATGAGGTCAGAACCAAGTTCAGAATCTCCATTACCAGGTGAAATCAAATATCAATTGATGCTATTTGATATATCTCTCAAAATTGAGAAGCGCAGATTAATCAACAATTAGTCAAGATGACAATAGAAGATAGATGACCTATTTTCACTCCAAAACCAAAGCAGAGATCTTTATCCGTGTGCTTAACCTTTGTCTGCATCTTTTAGTCTATATTAAAACAAGGTCTTGGAGAATGTACTGCACTGAATGTTCACATTTACTCAGCAAGGGGCGCGGGGGAAATCCCTCACCAAAACTACTTTGGGTCTGTTCTCATTTGCAGTAAAGTCCCTTTACACTGCTCCAGCAGAGGCCTTAGTATAAATTAAATTCAGGCCCTTTGACTGCAGACATACTCATGCCAGATAAAATGTGATCTATAGGAGAGCAACATTTTTATTATGAATAATGTAGCTGAGAGCAACCTTGTTGCCAATGTTCAGCCACTGGGGTATTAAAAGAGGAACTTCTGCTTTGGGACTGTGTTACAGAGGGAAAAAGATAAAAATAGGGTGTCTGACGCATGCATCCCATGCTGCAAGCCAGGATACAGAAATCTTTATAACCAAATACAGTATTGCAGAACATGCATGGAAAATATGCACGTGTGTGAGTGTGTAAAACTTTTTCCTAACCAATAGGAATGCTCATTCCCCTTCCCCCCACCGCCTTCCTCTTTTACAGGCATCTTGTGCATATTTCCTTTACCTGCTTACAATTGTAAAAGTCCAGTGACTCTATTCCAGCTATGCCTTCACTGCCCACCCTCCAGTCCTTGTCACACTGCTCAATGTGACAGCACTTAAATATTTAGAGAGTGCGGCAGGATATTCTTTCTTGTGACTAGTTCAGAGAGAGCAAAAGCTAGTCCATTCTCTAGACATCTGCTAGCTGCCAAAAATTCATCAAAAGCCCAAGTCGGTCTGTCACAGCTATTGATAGTGGTTGCCTGATCTAAAATTAGACATGCACCGTACGAGTCCTTTTAAAATGTTAATCCTTGCATTACATTTTGTTGCTTCTGTTGGCATAGGGGATTATGTGACATAATGCAAAAGTAAATAATATGATGCAATGGATAAAACTTAACGGGAAACGTAAATTTGAGATCAGGTGCCTCCTACTGCGTGGCTAGATCCTGCAGCACTTACCCAAACAAAACTTCCATTGCAGTGGATAACATGAAGTCAATGGAAATTTTGTCTGAGTAAGGACTTGCAGGGTCAGCTCTGTACTGATTAGCTTAGTGAGCAACTTATCAGAATTATTTATTTATATTATTTCATTGAGTTGAGCAGTTGAGCATCTAATGACTTGTCGGGGTTCAAACGTCCATGTTCATTGAGTACCATCAATAATACCTATTTTCAGATTGGGAATTAAATAGATAACAGGGAATAGGTCTTCCAAGCCAGGCAAGTGGTTCATCACCAATTGAGGTTATTAGGCAAAGAGCTGCAGTCTTTCCCAGGCATACAGAAATCATGAGCTGAGCCCCCCAAAATCAGGGTTGGCTTAAATTTAAATTCATGAGTGGCTTAAAATTCATGACTCTTAAAAAATAAATATATTTGAGATCTTTTTTATTTGTTTTCTGGTCTTTGAACCTTTCAGGGTCACATTTTCAAGCTTTTTCTCCACAAGCAAGAGGGTTAGAAACTCAGGTTTCTTTTTTAAACGAAAGCTGAGATTCTCACATATTAACTTGACCCCAGTAACTGGGGCTGTAAGAAAAACCCCAAATATCCTGAGGTGAGAGTCATGATAAAATCGTGAGAGTTGGCAACACTGGTCAGCTTTGATTTAAAACAAAACAGTCTTACGATAGCAGAGCCGGATCTGAGCCTACCATTTCTTCAGTCCTTTTGTCCTGATTCAGGAAAACATGTAGGGCCTTAAGTACATGCTTAGTGTACTTCTTTTGCTGAGTCAGGGCTTTGACAGTTCTTCACTTAGTCTATTTTAACTAAAATCTCACACTCCTTAATATATCTAGATCCATGTATGTTTATTTCAATTTTTCATCGTCCATAGTGAGTGAGTGAGTGGAATTTAGAAAAGAGAATCTTTAAAGGTAGCATTGTGGAGTTATATATTTCATCTCTTTCAGTAACTTCCAAATCAAATTTGTTCAGATTACAAGTAAAAATACATTTCTTGCCAACCCTGTATATTCCACCTGGCACCTAAAGATCCAGCTGTATTCTTTCTGCCTCTTACATCATCCCCAGTTCTGCTCTTACATCAATGCTAAGCTTCTATGATTGGAAATGTTGATGAGGTCTGAGGCAAAATAGATTTCAGGTCACTCTGCAATGGCTGTATTGAGTCTACTCTGGTAACAGTAGTAAACAGCTATGACTCTAAGGCATGCAGGGGCAGATCCACATTGAGGTGCCTGTTCTACAGGGTCACAGCTTGTGCTATAATTGCCCTTTAACTGTTCAGACTGGATCTTGAGACATTAGGAATTAAAGGTGAAACATCCCATTTTCATATACAATATAAATATATATACTTACAACAAGTCCTTTTTGTCTCATAGGGAGAGTCAAGTGTTTTGTGTGTGATACTATTTTATGCATTAAAATTGGATTGTGTATAATATTAAAGAAGACGTTAGTAACTATATGCAAGATTAACAGCAGGAGTCAGATTCCTAAAGTAGAAAAAAACAAAGCTATTCTTTTTAAACCTGAAAAGATAGTGAGGATAATAACATGTTCTGAAGACCCTGCTAGTTTGATGAGCAAGTTACCACAAGTGATATAGAAACATGGTAAATGTAGGATCAAACCAACAAGAGGCTTCGAATTGCTGCAGTACAGGGATATCTAACCTTCTTGCAGTTATGCTTAAGCTGGTGGCATAAACCCCTGCTGGAAAAGTGCATCCTTTGTTAAAACTTCCCTCTGAAAGTCTTGGAGATATAACTTCTTACACTCATTCAGGCAGCAAATTAGAAAGCCCCTGCTCGTGTTAGTTTTTGATTCAAAAGAAAATAACTTTTCCCTGCTGCTTGTGGCTGTTGAAGTGGTTTATTGAACTAAGGGATACAGACCATGGCACCTGTTTGAAGTGAACACTCAGACTTAGGTCTCCTTTTATCTTATAATAGTACCAGCGTTGGCTTAGTGCCATGTACGGGGGGTTCAGAAGAGTAAATGAAAATCATAATGCATTCAACCTCCCCCATAATAAGCCATGCCTGCTTGCATTCAACCAAATGGGTCCTGGCCCACCTGTTGCTACATGTAAGGGCATAGGAGGGGCTAGTCTTTAAAAAGAACGAGAGAGAGAGAAGATGCTAATTGAAAAATCCGACTTTCTAACTAATTTTACTTCATTTAGATTTATATTTGGTAATGTTCATATTTTTTTTAAAAGTAGAATGCTTTTAAAGCACTTCCTGCTCAAACTGCAGGTGAAAGCCATTTATGTGGTGTCCTAGCAATGCAGATTGGATAAAATACTGCAGCAATGTAGCTGAATTGCTCTCTTTTTTTCCCCTCCATCCATGTGTATTCTTTAGATAGGAAAATAGAAATTGCCAGACCAGATAAAACCATTTGGCCCAGTAAGTCTAGTCTGGCCACTGCAGAAGGCAGGGATGTCTGAGGCTTCAGAGGAAGATGAACAAATGCACAGTACACCTGGCCAATGCTGTGTATGGGAGGAAATTTCCTGACCAATGTTGTGATTATCTAAGAACCTGCAGTATGAGATATGATTAACAGTATTATAAGATGTGCATGTATTGGGGGGAAGGGTTAATGTTTGTACGAATGCGCACCAGGATTTTGCAATTCCTCAGGAAGGACTTGATTGGGCCAAATAGCTTGAGATCTCGTCTTCTAGCAGCATTTCAGTTCCTGTATGGTAGAAATACCAAAAGAAGACCAGACCTCATGTTGTTATTTTGACCCCCTGAGCTATTACCTAAAGAAAAAATAAGCAAAACACCAGTATCTATTATATTTGACTTTGGGTTTAGCCACATATTACTGTTTTCAGCTGTTTTGGGGTTTGTGTTGCATCTGCACACGCAGCAACTAAAAATGCTATTCATAGAATGACTACTTACGGCACCTGGGCAACTTCGTGTGAACGGTTAGCAGCAGCCACTAAGCTTATTGAAAAGCTAGAAGATTATGTACCACCAATGTACGTGTGGCAAAAAGCAGACCCAGTGCTCTCCCAGGCCCCTGCTGTATCCTCAGTGTCCTAAGGATGGATCTTAGCAGCCAAAGAATTCAAAACCATTTTTTGTTGTTAATATTTTTCTGTGTCTGATCTGATGATGATATTAGGAAATAGCTAGTTGTGAAGTATCTTGTTTTAGAGACAAAGACATAAATGGGAGGAAACTATGGAGCCCTTTGTGTCTGACTAGTGCACACTTTTGCAAGCAGCAATGGGCTCCATTTGCCATGGCATTAGTGATGAGAGCCATCAGCAGTTCTCCTGGCCCCATGTCTGCCAGCTAGTAATCAGACACTACGGGAGACTTAACCAATTAGGAGAGTTCCTCCCACACTCTCCCCACCCCATCTGCTGGCTGGATTTGCTTGGTTTGAGTGTGCTGTTTGTTATTGCAGCCAAAACGATGATCTGAGATCCTCCTAATCTGAAGGTGACAGATCAACCAGGTGAGCCAAACCAACAGGGGTTGAGCTAAGATGGTCTCAGCTTGAAGTCACTCTTCGCTGGACGATATCTACAGTATGGTCACTTTTGATTAAGTTTTCGTTGGGGCTTCATTTAAATCTAAACATGTGTGTCAGTATCATGAGAGGGGTTGCTGTTAGTGTTATCAGTCTATTGGAGTAAGTATCCAAACAGTAAGCCAGCATGATCATTTTTGGTCAGCTACTCCTGTCCCGCTCCATTAGGTCAGTTTCAGATCTCTTGTACACCCATGTCACTCCATCAGTGCAGCAGCACCACTGCCTGAGTCACTGTAGGTTGACACCAGTGTAAATTAGACCAGACTCTAATCCACTGGGCCTGATTCTGCTCTCACACCAGCATACATAACTCTGACGTCAGTAGGGTTACTGTGGGATAGGTGAGGCCCATTGACTTCAATGAGATTTGTGTGCAATTATCCAAGAATTTGATACTTAGGTGAACAAATCATCTCATGCATATACTATATCCCCAGTCTATTACAGGCAGCATTTACCAGCATTTTCAATTATTTAAATAAAAAAAAAAGTGGGTGGGGAGGAGAGATACACTAACCACACCTTCTAGTGATGGTGGGAATACAGGAAGTTCAGGGATGAATTGTGATGGTCCCTTCCAGTTTCACGTCCATTGGTTTTGCTGCCCTTAGTATTAGTGCGGGAACATTGATTCCATTGTTTTTCACAGAACACTGCTATAGAGAAGTAATATGAAGTTTTTTGAATGCATGCAGCAGGACTGTTTAAAGGCTAACTCCAACTAAAATGCCTCAGGTAACTGAGAATAATGAGATGTTTTCTGAGTGCACCTTTTTTATTGTACCAATATTATGTTACAGAAAAAAAGGGGGGTTAACACTTAGCACCTGTCACAAGTTTTCTCCTTGAATTAGACTCTCTTGCTTATAAAAATTTAATTGATTCCCAGCAGTTTATGTGGATGGTGCTTAGTAGGAGTTTTCTGTTCTCTTGCCAGCTACACGGTTACTTAGAAAGTGAGCCGCTCACGCTACAGCTGTTCATTGGGACTGCAGACGACCGCCTGCTGAGACCTCATGCCTTCTACCAGGTTCATCGAATCACAGGGAAGACTGTTTCCACCACCAGCCATGAAACAATACTTTCCAACACCAAAGTCTTGGAAATTCCACTTCTACCAGAAAACAAGATGAAAGCAATGTAAGACCCATGCACTGTACCTGACTGCTTAGCAGTTTCCTCCCAGTCTGCCCACCTGATTTTTTTTGTTGAGTGTATGCTGCTGCTTTTTTTTTTCCCTGCAGAATCTTATAAATAATCCAGCTTCCAGCAAGTTTCCAAAGATTTGTTGGGACAAATTGCCCGTAATCAGCTTAATGCCAGAAAAAACTTTGCAAATATTAATGACAACTGGTTAGTTTCATTCTAGAGTTTCAGTCAATGTCCTTATTGGCCATTTAAAATGAGTATCTCAGTTACAGAGCTGTAAATATCTTCTACCTCAGCTCCTGCATTTAGGTTCTACACATGACATCTATTTACTCCTGTATGCAGTACTACAAGGAACAGGTCCCATTAAAATTTATCTTTGGGTTGGGGGAAATGTCATAAAGAATATTTCCAAATTAGCCTTTTCTAAGATAAAAAGAACATCTTTTTATTTATTATATAAAGAATCATTATTCTTTTCCAGTGAAATTTGTTTAGGTCAAAACAAAATAAAATGTGACAGTAGAAGCAAAACAATTAGAACTAAAAGTAGCAAAGATACATTTATTTCTCAGTTAGAGCAAGGTATAATTATTCTTACAATATCTAAGGGTGAAATTCACTCCTTTGCAGAGGGGCCTATGCACCTTTTAATTCCCAGATTAGGTCTTACGTGAGATATGTGTAGGTCCTCTTCACACAGGTGAATTTCATCCATACTGGTAGAGTGAAATTCATCCCAGTTCACAGGGATTGTGTGAGGCTCAAATCCTTTAAGCTCCAGCATTAAGGTCTCAAGTGATATAGAGAACCTTGTATGGGTCCTCTGAATTTCACCTAGATGTATACATGAAATCCTGGCCCCACTGAAGTCACTGGCAAAACTCCCATTTACTTTAATAGGGCCGTAATGTCACCCATAATGTTATATGTTTGTATATTTATTTACATATATACTTTTGCAAAACAAAAAATCAACATGCAAACAACAGCAGCAGCAACAACGTATCAGAGGTCTGAATTAACTCCATGATATCTCAGAAGATACAAATTAAGGCTAAAACTCTGTGTGTTAAATTCATTTTACAAGAGCTACAGTGGCACTTGCAGCAGGGCTAATGGGGACCAGAGTGATTGCTGAAGGCTCAAAATGTTGGGACCTTTAGACTTCCATTATGCAGTATAGTAGAATAGCCCTGCAACACTTTTGGCCAAATTGTCTGCAGGTGTTAACTGACACAGATCCATTCAAGCACCATTTTATACCAGCAGAGTATTTCTTTGGCCCTCTATTTGATTTTTTGACAAGTAAGTAATATATTATTTTTTCATTATGATAAAGGTGGCTGAAAAGATCTTGTGCCAGAGCTGATCGATTTTCATATCAAGTTTGCAAGGCTGTAGTAAACCGGGCTAGGCGAATAATTGATTTTTTGATTTGGTGGCTGAACTGAAAAAACAAACAAAAAATGTTTAGTTTTGTTTTAGGTTTTAAGGTTGTTGTTTTTTTCTTAAATCTAGCTAAATTTAGAAATAAAATATTTCATTTCCACATTTTTTTTAAACAACACATTTTGGCTTTTTCAGAATCTCTCTCCCCCCCCCCTCCATTTCTTTGGCCAACATTATTTGCTCAGTTCAACCCAAATTGGTGAATAGTTTTGGTCGACCCCAAAGTGCAATTTTCAGCATATAAACTATTCATCAAAAAAATGTCACCCAACTCCAGTAATACAGTCCCATCAAGCATCACACACAATGTTTTGACATTTATAGGACTTTATATCTCTATGGCTTAGGCCTCACACGCCCTTCATCTTTAATCCTATTGTTAAGATTTCATGAAGTGCAAGTCTTTCTTACAATTATGTGCATTTAGGCCCCAGTGCAGCAAAGCCCTTAAGCACATGAGAAATCCCATCTGCATTCACTAAAGTAGTCAAGCACATGCTTAACTTCAAGCATATGAGCATTGCTATTGGCTTCAAATGGGACTGCTCAGATGCTTAAAGTTATGTGTGAGTTTAAGGGTGTCACTGTATCAGGGTCTTAAATTAGAACCTTAATGTGTGTTAAATTCCTTTGTTTTTAAATAGAAGCTAAAAACGATAACATACACAACATTAGAAGTGCAGTATCTACTCCTTTGTATTGTATAGATCATTGTACAAAATGTTGACATTGACACGGATACTCCATAGCTCTTATGGCCTCTTCTGTCAATGCATACTGTTAATCCATTCATTGGCAACACTGCATCTCTGGGCTTGTCAGCAAGGGCCTCTGTTGTTGTTAAATCCACACTCTTAAAAGGCATGAAGGCCAAAACGGGGGATTGCCTTCCGCAACTCATGTTTGCAGAGTGTGTGTTTGATGAATAATCTGTCAGTTTGCTTCAGAATAGAATTCTAGATGCCTTGGGGGGGTAGGGTGACAATATTTCCCCAAAGGTAAAATGGGACACCGTGTGGGGCTGGCTTGAGCCCTGCCCTCCCTTCCCCCCCTGCACGTGTGGCAGGCCTGAGCCCTGTTGCCTCCCTCACGCACAGGGCTCTCATCCAAGTCCAGCCTGCTCTCCACTGGGGGCTGGCGTTGCCTCTTACCTGAGCCCTGCCTGTCCCTCCACACGGCTGGCGTAACTGCTTGCCCGAACCCTGCCTCCTTGCCGTGTGGCGTCCGGCCAAGCCTTGTTACACACACACCTCCACATGGTTGGCATCACCGCTCACTCTCCCGCCCACACACACACACGTTCCTCTTTGCCCGCTAGGGGGGTGTGCCCCACTTTTTTTGACAAAAGTGGGCATCTGTCCTGCTTGCTCTTGCCATCTGATCATCAGCTGGCAAGAGCAAACAGGACAGATGCCCACTTTCACCAAAAAAGTCAGGACAGCCAGGACAGGGCTTCAAAATGGGACTGTCCCAGCCAAAACAGGATGTATGGTCACACTACTTGGGAGGGAGGGGAGAAGTGAAACTGTTTGAATGAACTTACATGTGCACTGGTTATTTTATCTAAGTGCAAAATAAAATTAAACTGTGCATATCCAGTGTAATAAAACACATGCTAGCAATCCATATCCAAAAGGAATGATCATGCATGCATAGTAATAATGTCCAAAATCTTAGTGTTTCTGCAGTTTTACTTCAGTTTTTTAGTGTCTCTCATATGTGCATTATGAATTAATGTTCTGCAATGTTTAATTTTGATATGTCCATGCAAATAAGTTCAGCAGGACTAGCCTTACTAGTGGGCACTATTTAGGAATCCCTACCTGTCTCAAAGATCCTGTGAAGATGTTAGGCTGGGGCTCAGGTTTTAAATAAATAAATAAATAAAAGCAGAGGAGGGAAGGTAGAAATGTTATATCTATGACTTTCTGGAACCTGCAGAGTGTTAGTTGAAATGTCCTGTGTCGTCTTTTGGACAGCATTGACTGCGCTGGAATATTAAAACTTAGAAATTCAGATATTGAACTACGAAAAGGAGAAACAGACATCGGAAGGAAGAATACTCGAGTGCGGCTGGTCTTCCGAGTTCACATCCCACAATCCAATGGGAGAACTCTTTCTCTGCAAGTAGCGTCCAACCCGATTGAGTGTTGTAAGTAGCAATAGCCTTCTTGTTCTTGCCAGGTATTGTACAACCAATTGCCTGACATACAGCCTGTCCTTGTCAGTATGTTAAATGTTGCTTCATCGCATCTGTCCATTGTCTGAAACGTGCTGTACATCTCAAATGTATTTTGCATTTCATGAAAAGTATTACCTGTTTCCTTGGCAAAACAATATCTGGTCCCTTGCGCATTCACTCCTACAGGAAGTTCCTTTGCAATACAAGAAGAGCCATGTTAAGCTGGTGTTTGAACTTGAATTGACTTGGGCAAGTTCCTTTATGCTGAGAGGCCCTTTCACAGGGGTAACTGCTCTTAAAAGTTTTGGAGAGCTCCAATCCAGCCCCATTTCTCCCCCACCAAAAAATCTCTTTGACAAGGAGCTAGTGATATTTAAAATTGCTGTATTAGTGTTAGTTTACTGCAGTTTCAGGAAATTCCTAGAAACTGACCTTCAGTATTGGGGTCTTTTTATTAGAACAAACATCACTTTATAAACCTGTCAGATTTGGACATAGACTTCTCTTCCCCCCACCCCGAGGCTCCCATTTCATTCCTGCTCCATGAGCCTATTAAATACAGAAAAAGCCCTTTGCTTCATTTAACTTTACAGTTTTTGTCTAGCTGGGGAAAATCAAGTTTCATTCTAACTCCTGTTGCTTCTAGGGCTGGATGAAATTCCACAAGCTTTTGGAGGTTCTTTTTTTACTCAGATTAGCAGGCACAAATTCAGATTCTAATTAACTGAACCCTTTTTTAGAGGATCCTTTACCTATCTCTTTTACCTCCCTTTGTTCCCCTGGAAGCAGCAACACAACTGAGAACAGTCTGACAGTCTGCCTTCCCACATTGCCGTAGGCGTAAGATCTCAGCCACGGCACTCTTGAGGGGGAGGGAGGCTCTGACCCTTCCATCATCCCCCACCCATAGCATCAAGTTTTGTTGGTGGGTTCAGAACCTGCTGCTGCTCTTTGTGCCATTCCTAGGAGAGGTGCTCCAGACAGCGCAGCATACCCGGGAGGCCCTGTGTAATGTAAGATTTGGGGTTTCTTGGAAGCACAGTGCCCTTTTGGGTGTGTCTAGAGAAGAAGCACCAGAGAAGAGCAGACCCAGATTCCACCACCAGAAACTGATGTGTATCTATCAGGGTCTTGAGACCAGAAACCCTTTTGCCTACAATTTAAAACCTCTCCTTCCCAAGCCGATCTCATTTAAAGAAACAAGCGTTTTTTTCTAAGAAAAGTTAAGCCTGTGCTATGTATGAAGGGTAGCAGAACCTCCCTAATACTAAGAGCTAGAATGGCACAAGCTGGTGTCCTAAATACTATATCTATAGCTATATAATAAATATATATGTATTTATTACATTTTTTCCTCCTTCCCCATTTCAGGATTCTTAAAGGCTAAATTTTGCTAAGGATCAAATTCTAGCCTGAAGTGCACCTACAAGTAATGCCAAAAATGGGAGCAAAAATAGCCTGATCCTATCCCCCAATTAAATCTATGAGTGTAGGATCAGGCTGTGATGCCTAGTATGGCAAATTCAATTAGCCAGTAAAAATGAGGCTGGCTACGTCTGTGTGCCATGTAAGTCAGGGTTGCAGTGTAAAATACTATGAACTGAGTGGCAGTGCAGTGTATTATTGCCAAACAAAGCAAATATTCTTGCAATATGACAAGTGCAAAACAAAGTGTACCGTATGTTACTTCAAGTGCAGAAATCTGAAATAAGCAAGTGTCGAATACTCCATAATCCCTTGGTGAGATCAGGAGGACCCAGTAATGTGGATCAAGTACTCACATCATGCTCTGAAGCACAGGTGTGCAGGCTGAATACCTCAGTCAAGAATGATAAAATATGTGCCATGAAGATATAGGATACTGTTTGCATGATCCATGTGCAATTTGGTACTCAGAGCTTAATAGAACCATGCTCTCCAGCCACAGTCTGTAACTGGGTTACTGAGATCATGAGTTCAGTGCCATATAAATATTTGGCATAGGTATGATAGAATATGGCTTTATGTTATGGGAAATTCCTTTAAAAATAAATAAAATAAACATACCGTCTTAAGTAACACAAAACAGACTGGCTTTTTTCATTGAACAGAATGTTCTTTGTATGGTTCTTTTGAATCCATAGTATCTTATCTAGTAAAAGCATTGTTTATAATTAAAGCACTTAAAACCAACTGTACACTGAGTTTCCTATAGACCTCCTGTACTTTCTTGAGTTTCTATATCAAACTCAGTTTGTCTAATAAACATAAAAGTTGGGTCACTTATTTAAGCAATATTTACTGATTTTGTATGTGTGTGTCTGTGGTTGTTTTTTCTTTTCTTCTCCTTTTAAAACTTTCCAGCTCAAAGATCTGCCCAGGAACTGCCTTTGGTGGAGAAGCAAAGTGCTGACAGCTTTCCTGTGATTGGAGGGAAAAAAATTATACTGTCTGGCCATAACTTTCTACAAGACTCCAAAGTCATCTTTGTGGAGAAAGCGCCAGGTATTTTCTTTAAAAATAGACAGTCTGCATCCTTTCTTGTTTTGAAACCCAATGGAAATTTGATTACTGAATGGTGGTAATGTAAACACTGTCAACCCATTTTCTTCCACATGTTTTCCATGTCACTGGGTGGAACTGTGTAGGTGATCTCAGCAATATGTCAT
Organism: Mauremys reevesii; assembly: GCF_016161935.1. NCBI lineage: Eukaryota > Metazoa > Chordata > Testudines > Geoemydidae > Mauremys > Mauremys reevesii. Next base: position 185,479,825 of record NC_052624.1, on the reverse strand, counting down.
GCTATGGTTGTATATAATGCAATTGTGACACTGAAAGTGAGAGTTTGGCGTTTATTTTTGTAGCAAACCACAATTGTGCCTGGCAGGTTTTCTTAGTTATTCTTGTCAAAGGCATTCTAAGAATTTCATCACATTTTAGTGCGAAAACCTGCAAGATACTGCTGCTTCTTAAACATTTTTATAATTAGTGGGGAGATCACATTGTCAGCACCTTGGTGTGGTAGGTTTGGTGGGGAAGAGGATGTGGGTTTTTTTCCTTTTGTGGTGAATTTTTTTATTGACCTTTAATCCTCAGTGCCAGGCTGTGTAGAAAATGTAAGCCTTGAAGGGCTTTGATGATTTATTAGGTGTTGGTTTCAGAGGATTAACATTGTCAAAAGCCTGTCCAGTGCAGGCTCATTCATTTCAAAGGGACAATTTTATTTTTTGCCATTAAGAACCAGGGTTTCTCTCCCACACACACTTTTATTCATCAAGTTTATCATTACTGCGACTGATATTCTAGCAGCCTGAGTGTCCCAACTCACCCTCAAGTCAATGAGCATTGAGAGCACTCAGTACCTTATGGGATTAGGCCCTATTTGAAGTTTTAGGTTAAAGCATCTGTAGGGATTGTAGTTCATGTAATGATGATGCAAAATATGGTATTTTATTTCTGATGAGATGATGGTTAGAGTGGAGCTGTGAGTAAAAGGCAGGCTCTGAAAGGAGATAATTATGGAGGAGGAGTATTCTTGTTTTGGAAAGGGTTTCCCTGGTGCTGGCACAAACCATACATTCCACAGCAGCCTGCTGCAAACCCCTGAACTGTAAGCTGTCTTCTGAGCTTCTCAAGCACTTAGCATCTCACAGCAGTTCACGTGCAGGCTTTGACATTCTGTCTGTTTAACCCTCACCATTCATTAAGTTCCAGTAAGACTGCACTTCCCTGCTGCATGACTATTGTCAATGGTATGTCTGGGGGAGGCGTGTGTTTGTGCTGAGTCAGGGAATCTTCTTAACAAATCTCATTAACAAATCAAAGGAGATGTGAATTTATTTCAGAGAGGTCCCTTCAGAACTTGACCCACTCAAAGAAACCCAAAGAGCCTGTCTGAAATTTCACAATGGGGTTCTGATTTGGCATAGTTTAGGTAATCAAAACTATACCTAGGAATAGCTCCATTAACATGAATGGCTCAGATTCCCTGTTGGTGCAAATTGGCTCCATTGACTTCAAAGGGCAACTTTTGACTTCAGCGGAACTACATTGATTTCACACCTGCTGAGGATCTGGCCAGATGTGACTAAGCAGTAATGCAAATATCTGTCTATTTTTTAGAAAGTGGAAGAATTACAACTTAAAAATATAAGTTCCAGAGTCTGCGTGAATTGGGAAGAGGGAAGAAAAGATTATTTCGTTACTGTTTAGTCCCCCATGTATGAAAATGGGTTAGGATGACATTTCAAAAATGAAAACCTAGATTGGACTCATTACAGGAAGGAAACTGCTTTAAAGGTTGTCCACTTTGATGCATGTTTTTTCTGCTTTACTTTCTCACTGCATTGGAAAATTTTTTGAAAGGTCATCCTTAAAGGGTACCTCTGAATATGAAGCTCTCCAGTCATCTGCAGGTAACATCGCCTGGGTATATAAAGCTATCCCCTTTTGCAATATTACATGCCAAAAACAAAATTTGCAGTATGCAGCCTTCAGTTACAGGCATCCAAGTAAAGGCCCAATCCTGCAGTTCTTATTCAAACAAAAATCCAGTTGCAGTCAGGGCCACCCGGGGGGCCGCAAATGTGGCAATTTGCCCTGGGCCCCACAGGGGGCCCGACGAAAATATAGTATTTTATAATATTGCAACTTTTTTTATTGGAAGGGGCCCCCGAAATTGCTTTGCCCGAGGCCCCCTGAATCCTCTGGGCAGCCCTGGTTGCAGTCAAGGGGAGCTTTGAAGGCTCCTGGAATGCAAGATCAGATCCAAAATACAGTAGAACCTCAGAGTTAGCCCACGAAAGCTTATGCTCAGATAAATTTGTTAGTCTCTAAGGTGCCACAAGTACTCCTGTTCTTGTTTCCGAAATGTTCGAAATGTTTGAACAAAACATTATGGTGGTTCTTTCAAAAGTTTACAACTGAACATTGACTTAGTACAGCTTTGAAACTTTACTGTTCAGAAGAAAAATTCTGCTTTAAACCATCTTAATTTAAATGTAACAAGCACAGAAAGAGTTTCCTTACCTTCGCAAACCTGTTTTGGAAGCTTTCCCTTTATTTTTTAGTAGCTTACATTTAACACAGTACTGTACTGTATTTTGTTTTCTTTTTGTCTCTGCTGCTGCCTGACTGCATACTTCCGGTTCCAAATGAGGTGTGTGGTTGACTGGTCTGTTCATAACTCTGGTGTTTGTAACTCTGAGGTTACAATGTAATTTTTTTAGGATTTTTTTTTAAATATAATTTTTTAGAATTTTTTAAAAAAATGTAATAATAAATCAAACAATGGACAGGTGAGCACAGTACAAAGTATTTAATATCAATAATATCTATGTGTATGCTGAAGTGGAAGTAAATAATAGAGTTCTTCCACCTCACATAGAAAAACCCACAGGAAGAGTCCTGGGGCACATGGGATTGTGAGTAGGGGGAGATCCATATCCTATGAGTTCCCTCTGCATGTGGATACATCAGAAGAATCCCTCCCTGCCCCCAAATTGTCTAATGAATCAGGAGCTATTTTGCTATCAATGGTAAGTATTCCATCTGTTTATACTAGAAAGTCCCATCTGGTGTATAACTGAGGCTAAAATCATAGTCCAATTTAAGTGATCTGAGTAGGTTTGTTGTACTCAGATGATGAAAACCTTGTTGGGTACATTCAAATGGTTCAGCCTTGCAAGGCGCTGAGCAGGACCTTGAACACCGATAAAAGTTGATGGGAGTCAGAGGCACTCAGCGCTTCGTAGGACTGAACCCAAGTCTCGACAAGCTCAATTGTGGGCCTTCCTAGTGACACGACCTCCTGGAGATCCAAGATCCCATAAAAGGTAGCAAGAAGAGCATCTGCCTTCCACTGTGAAATGATTAATCCCTTAGCCAAAATCATGGTGACATTCAGAAAGTGAAGCTAAATAGGTTGTCTACTTAACTTATTTTTCCGCTTGTTTCCTAGGCTCAGTTCCTCATTTGCTGCATCACCTAATGTAACATGACATTTAAAACAATTGAGAATGGTACACCATTGTCTCAGTGACAGGCTTTTCCTAATTGTTCTTCAGCAAAATCACTAAATTTATTAAATTGTTAAACAAATAATAATTTCAATCACCGTTCATTCTCCTGATGGGATCATCTAGCAATTATACTTTTAAATAAAAGTAGGGCAAATAGAGCTCCAACGTAGTCAGTCTTTCTCTTTCCCCTTCCACACCCTCCCCCCCCCCCACTTAGAAAGTTAGGTTACTAATCTTTGTGAAGATTACTAGATATATTACTCACTTTTTTGTTGTTGTTGTTACTGTTAAATCTAAATGTTGATCACATTTCTACTGGGTAGCAGTTAACTCTAGGATTTCAGCTATTACAAATGTAATAGACCTTGTGAAAAATTACAGTCATAAAAAAAAAGAATGTAGCAGTTATGTATAATTGTACATTATGCTACGTGGGTTCTATCAATATTCCCTACTCAGGCAAAATCCCTAGGCTAGGGTGTAGATGTAATGCAAATAAGATCGTGATATTCTGCATGTTTAATTGGTTAATGCAGGATGGGATTTTTGTCTGAATAATTTCTTTATGTCCACTGAGTGCATTGTAGTCCACTGAATGTTTTCCCATGCATGAGTTCTGAGTGTTCTGTCTTTAAGGGCTAACCCTCAGCTGTTGTAATCTCCTGAGGAATGGCATTATCCTGGCCTCTTTGCGTGGGGAGTCTGTCTATCTTAACAATGACTCATACAAAAGGGAATCCCTGAAGAATGATCAAGTCAGTTCTTGAACTAGGGAGGCAGCAGAGTCGTGTTTTCAATTAACCCCTTAATTACTGTTTTTCAGCAAAGAAGTGTTTGAAACAATGTGAAATACTAACACAGCCTATAAGACGCTGCATCTCTTGTGGAGAGGAAAGTGGTTAGTTGAGGTGATTTAGTTGTATTAAAAAGGGCTTGTTTAAAAGTAGAATTTCTTTGTAATACAGCACAGCATCAAGGCAGCTCTTACAAGATAAATAATGTGTCTCTTCAGAAGTGCACTATAATATGTTCAGACCTTTTATATTATCATAAAAAAGTCCAAGTACTGAAATAAGGCCTTTCAAAGAATGTTGGTCAATCCTTTATTGCTTGCACATCAGGCCATATTTTCCAGTAATGAAAGTCAATATAAAATTCATATCCAAGAAACTCAGCTACAGTAGTAGCTAAAATGTGTATGCCAGCTATGCTTCAGAATTCCCTGACTTCAGTGGGTCCCACAATGACTTTGTTCATTACACATTACTCTTATGTATGTTCTGCTTTTTCAGTTTACCTCTCCATTTAAAGTTTGTGGTCTTCTCCTCCTGCTTGAAACAGAAAAAAACCCAGATTTTCAAAAATGACAGGTGATTCTGGGTGTCTCAATTTTTGTTGTTGGACATTAGACACAGTATAGAAGCCTGGTTTGTTTGTTTGTTTGTTTATTTATATTATCATCTTCAGACATTAGATGCTCAACAATTTTAGTTAGACGCTTACAGCACATAAGCACAAAACACCTTAATATTTGTATACAGGCATTTACACATGAAGAAAAGGTATGCATTTTATTTACATAATTTGATACAGAAGAAAACACATTTGCTTTCTGAGGAAGTATACTGAGCTTAAATGACAAAATATTTCCTTTCTGACACAATGACTCCAAAGAACATAGGTTCTGTTCTAATGTTACAGGGGATGAAGCTGAGTAATTTGTTTTTCAAAACTAGTTTTTAAGTAGCAGCATTAATCTGCTAGCTGTAGAAGGCAAAGAAACACAAAGATAGTCCCATACCAACCCCAGAAATCACCATATTGGAGACCATGCTGCTGATTACCTTACAGCAGTATTATTATGGATGATGACCCACAAAACTGAGTATATAATTATTGTGACAGTAAAATAACAGCTTCTCTTCAGAATAGCTCACAAAAAGTTTCAGCTCACAACCAGCCAGGAACAGAACCAAGATCCATAGCACCAAAGGACAGCGGAGACAAACAGATTAGGTTCAAGGGACTGAAATGCTCATTACTGGCAGACTTTTTCAGATTCTCCAGACTTTTCAGCTGTGATGCCAAATAGTTCTTCACAGGGTTACATGTATATTCCGTATCTTTTTTAGTAAGGCAGGATTCCACTAATGCATTTTAAGCCCCATACACACTCATTTGGTTCTATGCTTAATGACCAGATCAGGAGGTAAGAGAGCTAAATCTGAAAGGTAGGAGTTCAGTGAGCAAGATGTTTTTCCAGATAAATTCAAACCAAAGTTTTAGTTTGTTTTTTTTTACCTTTAATTTATAGAGGTATCTCTTTATGGGCAAAGATATACATTTGTATTTCCCATGACAAATGTAAGTGCCCAAGCATTTCTCATACTTCTTTCATGGATATTAGTAAATTTCACAAGATAGTAGTATTGCTGTTTCTCTGTATGACTTCAGTGGTTTTGAACATGTTGTTAATTACTCAAACATCAAATCAGCAATGATTACTAGCACCTATATATTCTGAGACCCAGCTACAAAGCTAACTGTCCTTAGATATTAGGCTTCATAGACTTTAGGCATAATATCTAAGGACAGTCAACTTTGAGCATGTTATAGTCTCCAAAGAATGGCATCTTTTTTCCTGTTTCTGGAATGATCTCAAACAGAACAGGATTTTCTGAGATTTAGTCATTATTAGAAGCTATTAAACAAAGCTTTTTGTAAATATCATTTATTCTGTCACTTGCTATATCAAACATTTGCTTGTTGCTTAGCTGTGACTGTTTCTCTTCCTTGATAGGGCAGGCATAGCTCTTAAAATCTATACAGTTAGATGCCATGGTAAGGGACAGAGCCAAGCAAATAGCTGATTTTTATATATATATATAATATTTGGTTTGGTGGTTGAACTGAAAAATATGGGGAGAAATTCTGTTTATTTACAACTGAAACAGATTTTTTTTTCTTGATGGAACAAAATTTTGTTTAGATCAAGTGAAATGCTTGGAATGTTGATCTGAAATGGCATTTTCTACACAAAATGTTTGATTTAAAATGAAATATCAAAAGAGTTCATTTCAAAATGTTAAAACAAAACATTTAGACATTTCAATTTTTTCCCCAAAACTGTTTGCCAAATTTGACCTAAATTCACTAGTAGTTTTGATGCCCCCCAAAATGCAGTTACTGGTAAATTTATTATTCACCCAAAAAGTTTTGCTCAGCTCTAGTAATGGGTACTATAGAAAAGACTTAAGATAGTTAACAAAAATCAGGTTTCTGGTGCATATGCTCAGAGAAAGTACATTTAAATTTGCTTTCAGCAAGTATTTCACCAGGCAAGCTTAAATTCACCCATTATAAACATTTGTGCTAGTAAAACCTGGCCTAGTGAATGTTCACAGACAGCAAACACAAAAGGGAAGGGACTACAGCCAACACGTATTCATTTAGAAATGTGAACAAACATTTTTCAGATTGTTTTGCTATTTTCATAATCTCTGGCAAAGAATAGAACCAATGTGCTGCTGCTGTAAGGTGTAACTTCTGTCTAAAAGCATAGAAAACTGTTGAGAAATCTCAGCTTTGCCTGCTGAATATTGCCCAAGCAAAAGCCTTTTCATACAGCAGGCATTCAAATGCAGTGTTGTCGCATGAGGTGAATTAGTTTACAAAACATCTGATAACTGATATGCTCCTGAAGCACCTTTGCATGTAATGGACAATTCTGAGGAATCACATGGGCTTTTCATTTTTCTCTGATGCACTGGAAAGCTCACGCTTGAGTCTGTTTTGATGAGATGTGACATGGAGACTGGTGACCAGCGTTTTGGCAGAGCTCCATTCGGTAAAAGATCTTACATTCTCAGAGATCTTTCCATTGCTCTTTCTATCGCCAGTAGCAGTCACAGTTTGGGGGGCAAAAAAGGGTAATGTTACATACCAGTAATCAAACTGTAGTTCATATAATAAATAAGCAAGTGGCATAATGCCCTAATAGGTGAGCAAATGCTACATAATTTTGTCTTTGTCCGCCAGTTTATCAGAGGTCAGCACACACATTCCACTTAGTACTAAGGGTTTATTCACTGGCTCATGTGCAGTGAGAGAGACTAGAAACTTGAGAGGCATATAGTTGGGAGCACAGAGCTCACGTGAGGGTCACTTGTACCTTGTTCCTAGAGATCTGTTGGTAGCTTAGGAGGTTTCTGGCCATTGACCAGAAACAGATATCCTTGGACTGATAGTGTCATCAAATAATGAGGTCATTAGATGGCTGAATCTTTTCATGCCTATGCAGTAGCTATGACGTAGCTTGTAGGAATTGTCAGCATGTTTCAGATTTCCCTGGCTTTTTAGCCTAAGGAATGATAAAGATAAAATGGGACAGCATCTGTACACATGAGATGGTATCATCACCAAGCCTCACTATGGTGCCTCTGTCACAGTTAGTATTCCTTAAGTGCCTTTGGTCAAGTACAAGCATTTACTGTAGACTAAGGACAGGTTTGTTTTTTTTAAAGAGAGGCAAAAGATATGCAGGCAAGCATGCCTACAGTTGCATGCTACTGCAATTGCACATGAAAATGTAGTGAGCTGCCTAGCCATTTGAGGGATAAAGCATCTGTTTTGTGCATGCAATGGTGTTACTTGTGTGCAGACCTCAGACTTCAGCTTTGTACAATCTGATCCTTAAATACTATATTAATGTATATAGTGCATCACTTTAATGTTACCGGTGATATTTGATGCACACGCCATCCACAGAGATAGGTAAAGGTCCAGTGAGCTAAAGAACTGTAGATCCCAATAGTAAAGCTGAGAGTGTGGTCCTATAGAAATGCCTCTTAGAAAATGTCTGGTATTGTCAATCACATTTTCAGTTAGGTTTAACTGAATGGCAAATTCAGATGTGCAGAAGTTGACTGAACTGAGTAGGGACAGGTTCTCTGGCAGTATCTATGGTTGGCTGGGCTGAGTTGCCAACATTCCTTCAAATAAAACAGTGACCCAGAGACCACAAGTCCAGTTGCCAGACAATTGTTTGAGCATTCTTGTGAATTTTAGGTTACATCTGTGTGGAGCTGGCAAGGGGGCTCCTTCCTCTTCCCTCCTTTCTCCCACTCCCTGCTACTCTGCAAACAAACCTGATCAGCTGGGAGGGAGTGCCACTCAAACACACAGGTTTAACTCTGACCCTTGAGGGATTGGAGCTAATGAACAGACGAGAGGTGGGATGGGACACCAGCCTAGGAGGGATGATAACATAATTGAAAAATGACTATAAACTTGCTCCTTTCTACACAGATTTGTGCCCTGCATTTGCAGTTGTATCTCTTATTAGTAGGTTAATTTCATGTAGGTGGCATGGTAGAAGTGGAGAGAGAAGGAGGAGAGGATAGTGGGTTTGTTCAGGGAGGGCATTCCATGTATAAAGGACAGCATAGGAAAGAGTATAAAGATAGTTAAGGGAGAATAAGAGGCTCTGTCAAGGCTTGTATCATTTGCGGAGAGGAGTGCTGCGGAGGATGACATAAGAGATGAGGGCAGATTAAGTAGGGAGGGAGTATCAAGGGCATTAAGCTTGAGCTGGATGTTTTTAGAGTAGAGGGAACCAGTGGAGGGATTCAAAAGGATTGGAGAGTGGCAAACTCAGATTGACATGCAAGGAAGATGTACTTATTATTTTGACTAGATCCAAGAGTGATGTAGGTGTTGGTGAGGCCGGAGAGGAGGTTGCAACAGTCATGATGGGAGAGGATGCGAGCCTGGATGAGAGGTGGCCAGATTTGGGCCCAACTTGGCTGCACCAGACAAGATAGAAGGAGAAGTTGAAGATGACTCCTGGGTTACAGGCCCAAGTGCTTAGGGAGCAGAGGGTGGAGCTGTCAACGATGACCGAGGGCATGGAAGGAAAGGAGTAGTTCTTGGAAGGGAAGATCTGGAGTTCAGTTTTGGTGGTGATAAGTTTGTTGACTGTAAGACTTGCATTAGAGAAGTTTGAGAGACAGGATGAGATGCAGGATTAAGCTGAGGGAGCTGGCTCAGGATTGTATGGGAAAGAGTATAATTTGAAGATGGAGGCATTACATGGCTAGACCTGTGAGCAGAATTTGGTCTGAAGAACCATTTGAGGAAATGGAAAGGAAACTATTCAGCTTGAATTTCATGTTCCAGAAGGAGTTTTCAGGGCTGAGAATTAAGAGGAGGAAAAAACTATGATTTTACTTGTAAATTGAATATATTTGATCTAGAATCATTGAGAGCCAACGAGATGTAAAAAAATGTAGAACTCCAAATTCTGTTTCTGCAATCAATTTTTAGCAAAGAAACTTATTTAAATGATCAGTCTCAAAATATAGTTAATTTCAAAGGCTTAGTTAAACCCCAAATAATGCAGTTTTCTAGAAACCATGTAATAAAGTTAGATAAGAAGATACATCTTATAGACACTGCGAAGTGCTTTGTACTCAGAGGTAAACATGATGCTATTGCTTTGGGGGTGTCTGGGTTTGAGAAACGTTGAGAAACTCGCAATCTGAGAAAAGTTAATGGGGTCTGACTTTCAGATGGTGGGTGCCTACACATGCTGTGAAACATAGAAGAAGCAGGCTCTTGTCTGATTTTTATTACATGGGTTCTCGACAACATTTTGTTGTTCAATTAAGCTTTTTTTATTTAAACAGAACTTTGAAAGAAAAAATAACTAGCATTTACATCAGAGATTGTGTGTGCGTTTGAATACGAAACTCAGCTCAAATCTGCAAAAAATACATAGGAGTAGGAGCACAAAACTCAGCCTTACATTACAAAAGTGTGTATACAAATACACCTAAAAGGCCATCATCATCATAAAAATAAATATATTCCAGTTACAGGTGAACCTGTAATGATGGGTTTGAATTCAGCATCCAGAAGTCCAGATACTTATCAGAAGACCTTCTCATTCTTTGTCTCCTCCACAGCCATTCTCCCCCAGTAGGCCCTGACTTCTCTGGGAAAAGGCAACAGGTTGGGGGGAGTTTCAGACAGAAAGGGAAATGGAGCAGATGAAAGGGTTCTTCCTTGTCATGGGGAGCAAAATGGCTGGAAATATAAGAGACAATGGGAGGGAATTGCTATCTGGAGGGGTTTCTCTGGCAGGGAAGAGGGAAAAGGTGGAAGGAGGGAGCATGTAGCTGGTTGCCCTTTTGACAAAGGGAATGGGAAGAGCCAATGGTGAAAACAATATAACCAGAGGAGAAAATTGGAATGATGGCTGAGAGAAGCACTGGCAGATAAGGGTGTCAGAACAGAGACTGAGCCCACAGCAGGGAGAGGAGGGGAGGGAGAGACTGAGGTGGGCACAGGCAGGAGATGCTGCCAGCCTGGGGAGAGGAACTGATTGCATGCAGAGGATGGAGCTGCTCTGAACTTGGCTCTAGTCAAATCCTACACCCTTTTATTTACATAGATGGCAGGGGGAGGGAGGGATTTGCCAAATTTCCTACTTAGTCCCTAGTAGTGGAGATCTAAGAAACCACTAAACTAAAAGAAGCCGAGTGGTGTTGGCGAAGTTGAAAGAAAGGCCCTTATTGAATATACAACAGGCATTCTCCTGTGTTGTTCTAAGCACTGTTTCCCTTTTTATACTCTTCCAGAGACAAACAGCTACTTAGCCAGTGCTGTTAATATTTCTGTATTTGCTAGCGCACACCCCATCATAAAGCTCTTTACAGATGTAAACTGATACACAGTCTGTACAGAGTGATCAACTTCACCAAGTTATTGAGCCCAGCAGTATTTGGTTATGTACAGGGAAGAATAATTCCCTTCACTGGAGGAATCACTGGGTTAGGTTCTGTGTCATGCATCAAGTCAGACTAGATGATCATAATGTTCCATTTTGGCCTTAGAAGCTATGAATTTCTGAGCCTTGAAATGTAGCCACTTCTGGTGTGAGATAAAGCAACTGTTTAGCAGTGTGTGTAGGACAGTAAGTGGGGAGCATTTGTTCAGTACTGACTTGGAGAGAAGAGTGCCACCTTCTGAATCATCAGCATCATCTCCTACAGTTACTAGGTTTTAGAGCTTTCAAGTGATTAAAAAAATTAATTGTGATTAATCACACAATCACATTGTTAAACAATAAGCGAATACAGTAACCCCCGCATAATGTCCTTTCGCTTAACGTTGTTTTGATCTTTCGTCCCTGCTCAATTACAGAACATACTCGTTTAAAGTTGTGCAATGCTCCACTATAACATCATTTGGCTGCCTGCTTTGTCCACAGCTGACAGCCCCCCATCAGCTCCCCTACGCCTCCCAGCGCCTCCTGCCCACCAGAGGGACCTGCAGATCAGCGCCTTCCCCCTGCTCCCCCTGCCTCCTATCCTGCGGCAATCAGCTGGTTTGCAGCATTCAAGAGGGAGGGGGAAGGAGCGAGGACTCAGCGTGCAGGCTCCCCCTCCCTTCCCTGCCTCCTGAATGCCGCAAACCAGCTAATTGCCACGGGCAGGAAGCAGCGGAGGGAGCGGGGAGGAACGAGGATGTGGCGTGTGGAGTAAAGTGGGAGAGGGTGTGGGGGGAGAAGAGGTGGGTTAAGAGTGAGGGCTTGAGGGAAGGGGGGGCGTGGGTGAGCCGAGGGTTGAGCCCCCCCGCCCTGGTGCTTGCACGGTCGGGGAAGCTGCTGCTGCTGCTGCACAATGTACTTCTCCTAGCCTACAGCACCTTCAGCCTCCTTGGCTGCCTCATTGTCTCCAGTGCCAGTGGGCTGTGCCTGAGTGGGGTAAGGCGGGGGCACCTCCCATTGCTTCATACTCAGCAATGATGTTCCCATTGCTTCATACTCAGCAATGATGATTGTAGTATTAAATTGTTTCTTTAAAATTGTTTAAAACTTATATCTGTATTAAATTGCTTGTTTAAAATGTGTACAATGCCTTTTGTCTGGAAAAAAAAATTCCCTGGAACCTAACCCCCCCATTTACATTAATTCTTATGGGGAAATTGGATTCGCTTAACATCGTCTCGCTTTGTCGCATTTTTCAGGAACATAACTACAACATTAAATGAGGAGTTACTGTACCATTTATTTAAATATTTTTGGATGTTTGCTACATTTTCAAATATATTGATTTCAAATACAACACAGCATACAAAGCGTACAGTGCTCACTTTATATTTATTTTGTATTACAAATATTTGCACCGCTGGCTACAAAAGTGCTATGTAAATGTCTGTTCTCACTTTCTGGTGACATTATAAATAAGAAGAGGGCAGCACTGTCTCCTGTAAATGTAAACAAATTTGTTTGTCCTAGCAATTGGCTGAACAAGAAGTAGGACTGAATGGACTTGTAGGTGCTGATGTTTTACATTGTTTTGTTTTCGAATGAAGTTATATAACAAAAAAAAATCTACATTTGTAAGTTGCACTTTCACGACAAAGAGATTCCACTACAATACTTGTGTGAGGTGAATTGAAAAATATTATTTCTTTTGTTTATCATTTTTACAGTGCAAATATTTTAATAAAAAATAATATACACTTTGATTTCAATAACACAGAATACAATATATATGAAAATGTAGAAAAACATCCAACATATTTAATAAATTTCAATTGGTATTCAATTGTTTAACAGTGCAATTAAAACTGCCATTAATCGTGATTAAATTTTTTTAAATTAATCCCACGAGTTAACTGCGATTAATCGACAGCCCTACTAGGTTTCCTTTTGAGTTTTCTTATCCAAGTACACACCTGACCTAGCCTGCTTAACTTGTGAGAACTGATGGTATCTAAACACAAGGCTGGTTGATTGCAGCTCTGAATTAGAGGAGTCCAACTTAATATCCACTCTCTCCTCTAGCATAGAAACCTACCCTTCCCTCAGGATATAACTGCAAATCAATCATCTCCACGTCAAGCGATAACATGAACACACTTCACAAGGAATGAATGATTAGAAGATAAATCTAAAACTTGTGACTCCTGTAATGCGGAAGGATTTGGATGGCAGTGAAATACACATTAACTTGAATAAGGGTAGGGTAGGCTTTGTCTGTAGGGCACCCAAAAATCAGAACATATGGTCATGCCATATTCTGCTCAAACAATGTCTCTGTTTGGACCCCAGTATTGCACAGTTGCTGTGGATCTCCTATATTATAAGGTGAACTGAGCTGTTCAGGAAATCAGTGTTGACAGCAAACTCACAACAATTAAGCAAACAATGGGCTCCTTTAGGAGAAAGTAGTTCCAAACCTTTGGTTGAAAAATGTATCCGCGTAAAAAAACTACAGGCCCAATTCACCATTGCAGCCAAGCTCGGCTTAACTGCAGACTGGAAGGAGGCAAAGTATAGGCAATTAAATCCTAGATAATATCTGTTTTTTTCTATGTCTTTGAGTGAGCGAATGTTTATTGGGGAAGCTGGAATATTTTTAATCTATTCAAGTAAAGCAAGACAATATAAGTGTCTACAAAGTCTCCTGTTATGTCCATTTCATGGAGGCAAAGCTGGAGTGATCACCAGACACAGATGTCATATGCTTTCTGGTTTCTAGTTCTTTTTTGTTTTGATAATGCATATTCTTTGATCTTGCTGTTCCTCCTCTTAATTTTTGTGTGCCTATAAAATCTTCATGTTAATGTAATCTTCCAGCTAAACTGCTGGTTTGATTCTTGTGATCTCTTAAACCTTTAGCTATTCAAAAGCAATGTTCTGGTGTGTAGAAAGTAAACACAGTCTTAGAGACACATAAAGATAATTTCTGACATACACCAATAAGGATTAGAAGACAGCAAAACAATTCTTTGGAAAGCCTTTATAGCTTTTTGACTCTAAGTTACGGCTGTGTGAAGAAAAATACTGAAGCCTAACAAACCACAATATATCTAAGTAACTGATACTGTGAGGTTTACTCAACTTCTTTTAGCGCTTCTGCTGTGTTAAAACAGGCCTACAATGCCTTTTTATGTGGAAATCTTCTAGTTGGGTGTGGTGGGGAAGCCGTTTCTGTGACTCATGCTGCAGGGAATTCCCTAATGATTTAGAATATTTTTACTTCTGGACATCTGCACAGTTTCCTTTAACTCTGCAGTGAGCAGTTGATAGGAGTGAACTACAAAGAACCATTCACTGTTGAGCCATTCCATTTTAAATGGGTTTTGTATATTGAAAAGTTCAAAAAAACCCATACTAATGAAGTAGGTGTACCGTGTTTTCATCACTAGTAACTCCAGGTGCTTACCACAGACTGAAAAAGTATGCTAAAGCAGAGCTGGATGACGTGCACTCAGAACAGAAAATGCTTCAATAACGGCACATCACAGTTATCAGTCTTTAAATGTCAGACTTCCTAGCAAATCCCTGTGTCTTCAGTTGACAATTACACTGATCACCAGCTGTAAATTATGACAAACAACACTAATATTGCCCTTCCAGACTCTTAGATCCATCCTGAGTAGAAAGAGCCAAACGGTTTCCTGCTTGCATAGAAGTTTTCTTGTTTGTGTAGCTGGTTCCTCACACTAGGCCTGATCCAAAGCCCATTGAAGACTCCCAGAGTGGGGCCAAGATTTAATCTCCAGTAACTTCGCTGGGCTTTGCTCTATGTTCTCTGTGGCGTGCCTCCCTTCCCCGTGCAAAAAAATTAAAACCCTGAGGCATTCTCTTGATCCAAAAGAGAAGCAAAATGTGAGCTTTGGAGAGAGATTTCCCATACGTCTATCCCTTCAATATACCGTAACACAATGTTAACAAACACTCTGACTGAAACGAGGCATTTGATTTGGAGAGCGGATTTTAAAAATACTTTGTAAACATAAATAAATAAATTGGAAAAGACTCTCTCTTTTTGTATAACAACTGCCCATTTGGGTACAGTAATTCCAGAGAGTAAACTTTAACGGGAATGCCTGAAATGTGTCTGCTTCAGCTTTGTGTTATGTCTGTAATTTGAATTATTTGCATTTTGGAAAGGTATAAATTGCTCTGGTGTACTTTTGTTGGTCCTTGGCCAAGCAGGGAGTTGCCTTGGGCTGTGAGTCAGCCAGGCTGATGCAGATGTGGCAGACTTACAATGGAAACTTTTGTGGTTTATCGGTCCTCACTCCTCAGGCACATTCTGACAAGAGACGGTATCCTACATACTTGGTAGGATACTGGGCATATGTGGCACTGGAAGAAAAATACTTTTCCCTGAGAGAGGCAAATGTTTCAAGCCCCCACAAATTGTTCCATTCCCATCTTTTTTTTTCTTTTCTTTTTCTTTTTCTTTTTTTAATTTCAGCTGAACTGTATAAACCTGCAAAACATGTTTACTGTGAGAAGTTGACGTAGTGGTCTAAGGTTTCCCTCCTGGAGTTGATCCCAGTCCGTGGGCGTTGAGATTTCCTTCTCGGTTCACCAGACGTAACATGAAGAATTGTCTACTTTTTTTGTCTCTGCTTCATAACAACTTCTCCTCCTTATGTTTTGGTTAAATGAAATGTCACTAACTCTTAATGAGTCGTCTGTTCCCCCGCCCCCTTAAACAGCAAAGGTCTGGACATTCTCAAGAGAATTTCTTATTGGAGCAAAAGCTAGTGCTCTTATTAGCTTCTAAATAATAGCCAAAGAATAAACATTTTATATAGAACAGTTTAAATTATATCATCTAAAATGTTTCTGAAAAAACTCACTCTTTGTCATCATAAAAATTTCAAAAGCACATAATGGCAGCACTGGATGAGGTAATTGAAAGATTAGCTGTAGAAGGAGCCATTTTGAATTTTACAAAAATATTGGCAAGAAATAAAAACAGAATCCTGACTCAAGTCATTTATCTTGCAAGGTGGAAATTAAACATAAGAAAAAAACCTGAAGTTTGGTAATCCACTTACAAAGGCAAATTTAACACATGCTCACTACTAGACTGCACTTCTTTAGGTAAAAACACTACTAAAGCAGAGGTTCCTAAGCAGACTGTAACTCTGAATAGTTTGTAGTGCTGTCAAAATTCTGATATTTTCATAATCATGTGAATTTTGACTTCAGTTTAACTTTTTTTTTTTCATGGAGAAAAGATGGGTCCCAGTTTGACGGATTGTGGTCAGGTTTTTTTATTGTCAATTTAGAAAAAGCATCTGGTGGATTAATTCTAAAGTTATCCCCAGTACTCCTGCGAGGTCTGTTTAATCCTGGCAGTCCTAAAAGACACTGCTAGAAAGATTTGAGTGCTGGTATAGCTAATTCTTCTCTTCTTTCTCCCTATTATTACAGTACCTACTGCAGAGATTTTTTCTTGTTAATTTTTATTTGGTGGCCTGATTTAAAATGGAGGAAGAAACTAAGGCATATATGCTGATTATTTCTAATAGAAACCATTCCAAATTAGCTGTGCTCAAAGTGTGTAGCATTCACACTGTGTGTCTTTTTTTATGTTAAAAAGAAATAATTTTAGACGTAAAAACAGTCACCAAAAGCCAGTTCCACTACAGCATTCCTTTCACAGTGGGAGTGGTGTACACAAAAATATTATTTACAGACATTTGTAATAAATCAGACCGTTTTAAATGTGTCACCTCCATCCTTGGCATGAAAGCGAAGAGAGAAGAAAAAGTGCATTCACTGGTACCTTCCAGAGACGCTGTTTTTTAAAACATGTGAACAGCTGTGTGGTGAAGTTCAAAATAACTAATATTTGCATTTGCATGTCCCAATGCTGCAATAAATATACAAAAGATATGACATCAAGTTTAATTTTCCCATTCACTCCAATGACATCTCATGCGCATTAAACCACAAGTGCCCCTGCTGCTGAACTCAGACAGCGATCTGTTTGTGGCCATTTGTACATATTTTTCCTTTTCTGGGCTCAGGGAATGGAAATCTTACATTTTGTATTATTTTTCTCATTTCCCTGCTGTTGAGTTTTGAAGCACCGAGAAACAAAAAACAAAATATCTCCTCACTGACCACTTGTTCCTGTATCAGTGAATTTTTCAAAAACAAATATTTCCCAAAAGAAATCACCAGAAAACCTAAACCTCATGGTTTAAAATTAATCTCATGTGGACACATTGAACTAATAGAACAGGACTGGCCAAAGCGCAGCCTGCAAGCCAGATGCAGCCCCAAAATTCTACAATGTGACCCACAGACATACTAGGAGCAGATCCTTCACTGGTGTACATCGATCTTTAATGTGGAGGTGTCACGCACAGACACTACACTTCCCAGCAATGCTCCCGCTTGATCTAAGCAGCAGAAACTTGAACAGCTCATGTCAGGCTGCTCATATCAAAATAGAATATCGCATGCTGGGACCTATTGAAGATGAGGACAGCTATAATTTGATACCCTTCATTACACTGCTCCTTTTAAATCCTAACTTTTGGCTCTGATAGTATTTATCATTCATACATTTCAAAACACTATCCAAAGGGAGGCAAGCATCAATATTCCCATTTTACATATGGGGAAACTGAGTGGTGAAGTGAGTTACTCGTATTAGTGGAGGATTTTAATCTCATTCTCCTTACTCCCATCCTAGTAACCTGTCCACTGGACCATGCTCCCTCCCTTTTAAACAAACTAAATGGGAGCCCATGCTCCTGGCAAGTTACTTATGTGCCTTCTTGGTTGGGCAAAGTTTGGGCAACCCATCAACAGAACTATTTTCCTTCTTCCTCCACCCCAACAGAGTTTTCATAACGTGTCAACAGCTGTAGGCTCAGGCTGAAGGGGAGAAAACAAAGCACAGAACTAGATTTATTTTTCTTCTTCTTTTGTCTTTTAGATGGTCACCATGTGTGGGAAATGGAAGCCAAAACCGACAAAGAAATGTGCAAACCAGTAAGTATGCCTTAAATATTGTAACACCGCCATTAAAAATACGTTTCATTTCTCTAGCACTCTTCTTCTAGAGTGGGCTTTCCAAGACTTTGGCACTCTTTCCCAACCCTGACAGACCAAGTAGTAAGGCCTTCCCTCTTGGAAACCTTTCTTTTAATGGGAGTGGGGACAAAAGGCCTTCAATGAAATCTGTTCTGAAAATAAATGCATTTGGAATGTGTATTTTCAATATCTGGATGGGGCCAGCCTGTGACTTATTTTTTCTTTTTGCTGGCTCAATTCCACTTTGAGCTCAGCAAAGAAAGAAATACAGTTCTGGATTCTGCTTTTGCCAAAAAAACAAAAAAACCCACCAGACACAACACTTTCTCTGGCTTCCTTGTGCCTTCTCCAGAAAGATTTGGAAGCTCCATAGGAGACCAGCTTCACAGTTTGAGAAGCATACATCTTTACAGACTGGATCACTGAAATCATCCCTGAAATGCAGCTATTTATAGGTGGGAAGCACAGCCTCTCTTCCAGTCCAGAAATCCTACAAAACAATTTATTAGAAGTGAAGAATAATTTATCCACTACAGGAGAAATGTGGGCAAACTGTTTAAAGACCTGAATCTGAAACCAGCCAGGATACTAATCACTATCAGTCACTCTTACTCATTCAAAAAAGTCCTTGGTGTCTTTTGGTGATCAAAAACAGAGCCACAGTTTTACTTTTGGGTCTAAAAGTTGATGCCGTCAGCAGCTAAGTTTGTTCTTAGCACCCTTTTGGAACATTGTTCCACTAGTAATTCAGGGAAGAGAGCTGTCTAAGGGATCACCAGCACCACTTCCTGTAGCACTTGGTGTCCTTTTGAGATTTCCCAGCTATGCATTGACCAGGCCTAACCTTTCTGGGGTGAGAAGAGCTGACAAGATCACCCCTCAAACTGACATGGGTGGAGAAATATGTTAAATAAAAATATTTCATTGTGGAACATGGAAGTATTAAAAAGGAAAATCTTTTTGTGATACCAAGAGTAAGCGCTAATCACACCATTTAAAGCTTCTGTTCTTTCTATAGTACCCGTACTGGGCATCAAAGCAGCTCAAACAAATGTCACCCAGTAATACCCAACTCTGATCTCATCATTCTGGAAACTACTCCTCTAAAAGTATAAATCCTTGGCAAGTAACATCTACAAACATGATACATGTGGTACAGCTTTGGTTATCCTTCCTTCACACTTCTGACCCCAGTAATCAACCTCATTGCTGAAGAAACCCAAATCTAGGCCGAGCTGCAGGAAGTGTTAGCCAGAAAGGACCCAAAAAACCTGCTGCAGGCACAACCTTCAGTCCCACCAAGGCTTGCTCACCAGTTGGTATGCAGTGATGATATTTCTCTCTTTGGGAATTCAGCAGACATTCCCATAGTTGATGTACCCGTATTATTGTGCAGAGCTACTGTCTTAGATATGTACTGACTTTCTAATGTTTGTTTCTGTAGAATTCATTGGTGGTGGAGATACCACCTTTCCGCAATCAGAGAATTACCAGTCCTGTTCAGGTCAATTTCTATGTCTGCAACGGAAAGCGGAAGAGAAGCCAGTACCAGCTATTCACGTATCTTCCTGCTAATGGTAACAATATATTTCTAACCTCAGGTAGTGGAAACTAGAGATATGAATATTTGCTAAAAAGATACAGAAAAAGATAGAATGTAACTAATAATAATTCTGTAGCTCACTTGAGCAATTCAGGGCTGTAATTATTGCTATAAAATAAAAAATGTGAGCTGCCCCACTGGGCTGTCTCTTAATCTGCTGTCTGAGGAAGACACCTTCCAAATAAAGTGTTTCCTTGTTGGTGGTATAGACTTCTGAGCTCTCTCTTGTTGGAACAAAATCACAACAAGCATTATTCATTGTCTGCGAAGCCTGTGGCCGCAGGGGGACCCTGGATTGTGCCTGTGTCTGTACATGCTCAGTACATATAAGATCTCCTCATGTGGCATATGAGGAAAAAGAAGGTCCCCTGTGCCCGTGGGCAGCAGAAAGATTCTTTAAAAAATAAGATTGCTGAGCTGTCTTTCAGGCTTCCTTGAGAGACAACTCCCCAACCCCAGAGAGCATATCATTCGAACAATGCTTCTGAACTCACCCCATAAACTGTGCTGTGCTCTGAGCTGGAGCTGGCATGGGATTTGTCCTGCCACCCATCCGTCACCTGCCTGCCTTTCTGGGGTTGGAAATTGAGTCTCAAAGTGAGGTGAGACTCCCTCCCAGTGTTACTTACAGGCCACTGTGAGTGCTGAACACACAAGCTCCTTGAATGTGGAGTTGAGAGGCCAGTTCTAGCCTAGGATTGGGTTGTGGAGTAGTTAATACTATTTTCAGGACAGGTGCCTGGCCCCATGTCAGAGATGAAGTGAAGTCCATCTTGCTGTCTGTCAGGTTGGTGGGCCAGAGGGACCTGTCAGTGACTCTCTGTAGAACAGGCCATACAATGGAGTAAGAGGGAGCGGGCATTGCTAACTCTCTATTGAACAGCTTGGCTCAAGAAGCATTTTTCTTTCCCTTGAGAAAAACAAGGTCCATTGCACTCATCTTTTCCAGTTGGTTCTTGCAAAGTCTGCATGCAAGAGGATATTCAGTGTACCACTTAGAAACTATTCCAGGATATCCCATGAGAGAAATCAGATTACGTGGCTACTTTCTTAAAGTGCCTTCTGTCCCCCTACTTTCTTACCATTCAAATCAGAAAATTGCTTTCCAGCTGAATCCTACTTTGGAGCATTGCTGAAAAGCATAAGGGGAAGGGAAATCGGAAGGTGTCTTATAAAATCCTTTATGTATATGAAAGGTTTGGGGTATGGGAATTTTCACAACAAGTGTGGTAATCTGTGCTGTTTTGGAACCTTATGTTGCCAAATGCTGTGAAGTGATGGTAACCTACCAATACTAGGTGCATTCAAGAGAGAGGTGTGCACAATATTCATCATAAAAAAGGTAAATTTACTCCTGTTTATTTACATTTAGTTATAAACTTTAAAATGGATCAATTTCAGAGCCCTGTTTTGGTGAGCTAAGAAGGTTTATTTAAAGTGAAAGTGATCTAATCGTTGAGGGAAATGGGTTGGCAAGGAAAACATGCTTAAATTCACACTTTTCACAGGTTTCCAATGTGAAAATAGCCATTTTGTAGGAATTTTACACAAAGTAAAATGTGATTTGCATGATATGGCTTGGAAAAAACAACCCTGCAAACATTCTAGGTGAAACGCCATCAAATACAAATGTTGAATTTTACCCAACTCTAGTTTGAGGCCAGTCCTGACTTTTATCATGACTTTAATTCAGAATAAAGCATCATACAATAACAGGGAATTTGACAGCAGCAGATTACTCCTTAAATGTAATAGTAGGACTCTACTGAGATGGTTGCCCCAGGTTTTGTTGAATTAGCCTAATTATGCAAATCTTCTCTGCAGTGTGTATGTCTATGTATAGTCAAAGATTGTGTAACTCTTCTAGATGACAAACAGAAGAGTTATCATTCTCTTACATGATGCCTTCAGCAGCAAACATCTGTTGTGATGGCCAGAGCTAGTGCTTACCTAGCCATATAACTTCCATAGATATTTAAATCTCAAGTCCATTGCTGACTGCTATTTGCACTATCACACCTTCTTTCAAACAATACTCCTTTGTTTTTCATCTACCTGGCCCTGACTCTCCATTGCCCTGTACCTTATGCAGTCATGTACACGAGTGCAAAGTGGGTGTAAACCACTACCATTCGGATTTGGTAGCACTTTACAATCTCTTTGCACTGGTATAAATAACTTCCCAAGAAACAGGCAATGGAGAATGATTTCCTACTTTATTATGTTGAGCCCTTACAACAATATCATTTTTTTGAAACACCACGGGCCTGATTCACCACTCCGATACTGGTTTTATGCCCATGTAACTCCAGGGACTTCAAACCAGTGCAGTCTTGATTGACAGGTGTAGAACCAGTGTAAGAGAGTAAAAAATCTGACCTGGGAGACCCTTTTTATATAATATATAAATAAATTTAAGAAACATGCTGATTTGTTTACGAACTCCCTTATGCCTACAGAAGTAGTAAGGACAAATATATTTTTGTAATCGCCTGTAATTATTCAAAGAGTTTAATTTTTGTATTTGGTGATGCTTGTTGTTGTTTGCATCATGACCTTTACTGGTAAGGATGAGACATCTTGACTATTTTCATATATGTATATACATGCAAAAATTAAACTAATAGTTTAGCACCAAACTCAGTTATCTCCAAATATGCTATATTTAATGCAGGTTTTTTTTAAGCTGCACTGGTTTATCTAATTTAATTCACAAGCTTCTTGTAGTTTGCCAAGATATTATAGAAAACCAAAGTTCTACTCATCAAGAAAAAAATAATTAAGCCAGCAATTACTATGTTATCTAGGTAAAAAGGTTTTAAAAAATAACAGAGGCGTATTTGTCCAGTTAACTCCTCCTGATTTGTACAGACAAAATCACACAAAGTGTAGAGGCGATAGATTTTTAACAAGCAAATGTCAAAGTAATCATCAAGTATTAGATGTGGGTTTACGTGGCTATTGGGATTTTTTTTGTAAATATTGCTGCAGTGTTATTCTCTACTGTATATCAGCTTTACCCTGAAGCGTGCAGGCTTTAAACTTTTGACATTATACACTGGACATATCTGTCACACAGAATATAAGCAATTTCCTTAACCTATTGATGTAGGTGAGTCCGCACAGCTCATTTTTTCATGGCCAAATACCAGAAAATATCCCAATTTGCTCCCACTGTTCAATGGTGTAGACTGTTCATCTCTGCAAAGCAAAATGAGTTTACCCTTCAACAGTCCACCCTTTAAAGGCGGTCTTCATGGTAGCCTCTTTTCAATATTTGCTCCATAGGCTTTATTAGTATAGAATGTAATGTTACTTGTGAAAAAGCATTAGCCAACTCTGCATTTGTACTGTATTTTCATCTAGAAACACCATTAGTATGTGTGCTAAATATTTTTATTTTGTGTAAGATTGGATATGTTTTTGTTTATATGAATTTGTTATATGATTAGCATAATCATTTATGTTAATAGGAATATTAGTGGACATAATCAGTAGGGTTTGGGGAATTATCTAATCTGAAGGATGTTATAAGAGAAGGAAAGCACTTAAAAATGTATGCTACTGTTAAAAATCCATTTGAGATTCCATACAGCACGTGTATGCTACTCTTAAGAAGGTCTAGATAAGACTAGGGTCCAGATTTTTAAAGGGGTTAGACATCCAAATACCTTTGAAAATCTAGCCCTAGTTCCCTGTCTCAGATGCAGATGTTTAAAGTTGTCCTGTTGCATGGAATTTTGGAAAAAGTTGAGAAGATTTTAAGAAATTCATTAACTATTAGAGTTAGTTGTCTGCTTATTCAGATTTCTTTTGAACAGATACATTAAAAATCAAGGAGACCTTTTTAGGATTTTGTCTCTCACAAAGAGGGGCTTAGTGTCATCTAAAATATCTGTGCTGTCTGCAAGAGTGCTGATGTCACATACTGCTTTAGTTCATCCAAAATTTCTCTCTTCCATTACATTTTGCCATGTAAATGTTATTTAACAAAGCAGGGAAAACAATCAATGAGTTTATTTGTCCAGGAAAGATTGTTATGATGCGGGGTGGGGGGAATGCTAGGACTTCCAAACTGTCTCTGTAAATTAGATCTGAAAATAGAGGCCAAATTCTGTTCCCAGGGCATGTCTACATTGCCCCACAGCTCAGACTATGAGGGTGCGAAGAGCAGTGCACACCAAAAAGCTGAGCTGGAACTCCTCCGTGTGGATGCTGCAGGTGTGAACTAAAAGGTTCCTAGTTTGCATTAATGTAGTCCTCTTCAAATAGGTCTATATTAGTGCAAAATAGAAACATTTTAGTTCACACCCACAGTGCCCACACAAGAGGGTTAAGGTGCAGTACTTTGGTGGCACTGCTGTTCACACCCCAGGACTTCAAGCTGTGAGGCAGTGTAGACATACCCTCAGATACACCGGTGTAAACTCGTTTAAAGTAAATCTGTTGTCTTCAGTGAAATTATACCAGTGCAGCTGAGATCATAGATCTTAGTTATCTTAAAGCACTAAAAGATGTTTTAAGGTGTGTTAAATATAATAAAGAAAACCAGATCAATCAAACAGGAAGCTACCATTTTTAAAGTCTAATCACATAGCCTGAGACACAGGAAATACCAGTCTTGATCACATTAAAGAAAGGGAAGAGGCTGTTTTTTCACACTATTTTAAGCTATAAATAGCAAAGGTTTTGTGTATTCAGTGTAACTTTTCCCGTTTAAAAAACATTGTTTTTTAGGAAAAATTTTGTGTTTCATCGGTGAAGTTAATAGGAAGTTGAAAAAGTTGGTGTACCTGTTACACTGACACCAAAAATATTGTTTCGTACATTGTTGTTGGTAAAATATTTCCTGTTCTATGTTTCACTCGTGCTTTTAACTCTAATGAATTATTTTAAAATAATAAATTACTTTATAAATGTTATCCCTACCACTTTTGTTATTTAGTTAAATGCAGGTGATGAGCTGCGTGATCTTCATTTAAAAGCTTAATATATTGGATACATTTGGGGATGTTTGCTTCAGCATATGTGGGCCAATTTTCAAAAGAGCTCAGCTTCTTTTTTAGCAACTAAATAAGCACCCAGTGTGCTGAGCTCTTTTGAAAATCTGGCCACTTATTTAGGGGCCTAAATAAGAGCTAAGTTCTTTTGAAAATCTAACATAAGCTTTGAGTGCTACGCTCTTCTGAAAACCTGGTACTTAGTTACTAGATATATCTTATTAATGTTTCATAGCTTTGCAGTATGAAAGTGATGAAAGTTCTTAGTGTGCTTTTGATCAGTGATCAGTGCCCACTGCATATTTTTTTCAGCATCCTACTCAGCTTCCTGCCTTAGTTCTAAAATAATCTCCTGACTATGCTGCAGAGGAGTACAATCAGCAGTTTTCTAGTGATTACATTTAGCAGTCACACCTCCATTTCGTCTCCCCTCTTCCGCCAGCAGTTCACTTTCTAAGTTAACATGCTACATTAGTCATATTAGCTGAAAACAATAAAATGAAGATGTAAAGCAGTGAGCTTTAATGTGACATAGAAAGCAGCTTTTATTGATAGCCACCTGACACATTTCAACTTGGAACTTTTGGTGAACTTTCATATCTGAGGCTGGCAAAATATGCATCCTTGCTATGTCTGCAAACTGATCATAGGATTACATGGGGAACCTGGGCCAAATCCTGTCATGGGGTTGTAAAAAGCTCAGAAAATGCACCAGGTCAGGTAACATAAGGTTAGAAAGAGGACCTGCTCTTCAATGAGCTTGCAAGATAAGACGGGTGACAGTGGTGTATGTGTGTGTGTGAGAGAGAGAGAGAGAGATTGAGAGAGAGACAGACAGACTAGGAGAGTTGTAGACCCTGGCTTGCAGAGGCCATTCGGAAAGCTGCTGACTGACACACCCAGCGCTCATGACAGGCAGCTAAACCCAGATAAACCAAAGCAGAAAGAGAAAGTAACCCTCACAGCTGCTTATGCTACCACACAATTCAGCCCCAGAGAAAGTCACTTTTAGTTAGTTCAGGGCTAACTCAGAAAACCAAAGAACCAACAGTGCAGATGTGCCTGAAGGTGGGTGTAAATTGTATTTATATCCACTGTAAATCAACTTTCTGCTGCCAAAGCTGTGCAAAGAGGGGCTTAGTGTAACTGTGAATTAGGCCCAAACTCTCAAATATATCAAAAATGACATTGGCAGCATTGACAAGCATTCTCCCCCATCTTCTTTTTATAGGCAGCAAGATTCTTGAAGGGTGTGTAGTAAAGTCTTCACTAATCAGGGCAGAATAACAAGGAAGGTGGAATGGCTTGGATGCAATTTTTCTTGACTTTTTTTTTTTTAAGATGAAAATATGAATCATGGTTGCTCATTTCTACACAATGTGCTGTTACAATTTATTTCATTTTGGCTGCTATGTGGCTGAATGTTACTTTTGACATTTAACAGTACAACAAAAAGCAGGCAAGGCTTTGTCAGACTCCTGTTTCCACTTAAACAGTGGATAAATTCATCATAACTGGGCCATCAACTCTTGTTACATTCCAGCAGCTGAGTGTGTTCTAGAACAGCAGGAGAAGTGGAATCTCAGTTTTGAGCCTTTTTTCTCCAATATTATGCTGTTGGATTCCTCCCCACCGTCTGCCCCTCCAATGTGTATTTAGCTCTAGTGCAAGGGCTTCCATCCTTCACTCAAATGAGAATCCCATTAGCCACTGGCCAGAGTCAAATAGCCACACCTCATTTGCAGATTGCGCTCATCCTGGCTTTTAATAAAGAGATTTGGGCTATGGACCCCACTGGTCTCAGTATGCAGCGCTCCATCTTGATCTGAATGGCCTCCCACAAAGATCGCAGAGGAACATATCATAATGAGACCTCTCTGTTGAGGTTAAGGGTGGTCACTTCCTACACTGGACTCCAGAGTTACAATTGACCTGTAAAGTCCATCTTGGTGCCACTGGTCACTTGTAAAAGGTAATTCTGAGAATTCAGGGCTATATATTCTGGCACCTGAACTCTCACTGAGCAGTATCTCACTTAGCAAATAGTCCGACTGACTTCAAGGTACTGTTCAGCCTGAGTCAGGATGGCAGAATCTGGCCTGTGGTTCTTATCACTGAAGCTTCCTGAGCTCTCCCCTAAACGTTAGCATTTTAAGGGCTATCATTTGCCACCCTTACACAGGTGATGCCAATGAGAATACTCAAGATGTGAGTGTAATCAGGGTTGGACCATTAGGCTCTTCCAACTGGTTTAAAAGCCAAAGAGTAAAACTTCCATAAAGGAGATGAGGTTTCAAATTGTAAGGGCTAGATAATATAACCATTTGGTTTTGTTCTCCTGGAGTGGCTCATCAGCATAATTAATCTAGCTCTGTAGTTGATGCTGAAGGGAATGCTGTTCTGGTGATTGCATCAGATAAACTATATAGGAGAAAATGTATTTTGTAGGCTGTGGAGAAGGACTGTTTAAGTCTCTGAAGGAGAAGGCTGAGTAAGAGCTAAAATGGCTCAGAATAGCCAAGATCAAAACACGCTGTAAAGAGTGATGAAAAATGACATGCTGGGGTAAAGCCAGATTAGCCTGCTTGGTGCTGATGATGATAGAGTAGGAGTAAAAGTACTGGTGGTATATTAGAATGTAGCCATTGATTGGCCAAAGAAACCTTCATTAGAGCAATTTACGGCACACTCTGTGTGTTAGTCAGCCTAGAGCCACCAGACTCTGGAGAGAGAGAAAGGAAGAGAAAACCTAAATAAGAGAGGGGCTTACAGAAATCCCAGGGCATATAAATATTTATAGCATAGAAAGTGAATCTTGTGAACTAGTTAACAGTAATTCCTGTGTTTACATGATGAAAAATATGCATGTTTGATTGTGATTCTAATCTCAATACACAACTTCCATCAATAAATATTCCTTTAAACCAACAACCCCCTTGAAGATTACATCCCACACGGGCTGTACAATTCTGCCTATATACTATAGGATGCATAAATTATGGCTACTCCCACATTAATGCCTCTTTGGGCACTCTGCCCACAATTTACATTTTAATATTCACAACTCCCTGGAGGGAAAGCAGACAGAGAGAGGGATGCAAGAGTAATGTTAAATCTCTTGATGTAATATTTTACCATATTGCAGAACAAGGGTGCCTGAATCCCACATCTGTGTATTTATTAGGGCTGTCAATTAATTGCAGTTAACTCAAGTGATTAACTCAAAACAAATTAACTTGATTTTAAAAATTAATCTTGATTAATCACAGTTTTAATTGCACTGTTAAGCAATAATAAAATACCAATTTAAGTTTATTACAAATATTTTTGGATGTTTTTCTACATTTTCAAATATATTTCAATTACAGCACAGAATACAAAGTGTACAGTGCTCACTTTATTTTTATTACAAATATTTGCACTGTAAAAAAGATAAACAAAAGAAATAATATTTTTCAATTCACCTCATACAAGTACTGTAGTGCAATCTCTTTATTGTAAAAGTGCAATTTACAAATGTAGAATTTTTTGTTACATAACTGCACTCAAAAACAAAACAGTGTAAAACTTTAGAGCCTACAAGTCCATTCAGTCCTATTTCTTGTTCAGCCAATTGCTAAAACAAACAAATTTGTTTACATTTACAGAGATAATGCTGCCCGCTTCTTATTTACAATGTCACCTGAAAGTAAGAACAGGCCAGGCATTTGTATGGCACTTTTGTTGCCGGTTTGCAAGGTATTTACATGCCAGATATGTTAAACCAGTGGTGGGAAACCTGTGGCCCGCAAGCCACATGCAGCCCATCAGGGTAATCTGATTGCAGGCCGTGAGACATTTTGCTGACATTGACTGTCTGCAGGCATGGCCCCCCAAGCTCCTAATGGCCATGGTTCGCCGTTCCCAGCCAATGGGAGCTGGCATCTGGCTGCCGCTTCCCGCAGCTCCCATTGGCTGGGAATGGCGAACTGCGGCCACTGGGAGCTGTGGGGGACAGTGCCTGCGGACACTCAATGTCAGCAAAATGTTTCATGGACCACAATCAGATTACCCTGATGGGCTGCATACGGGCCGCAGGTTGTCCACCACTGTGCTAAATATTCGTATGCCCCTTCATGCTTCAGCCACCATTCCAGATGATGACACTTGTTAAAAAAATAACGCATTCATTAATTTTTTACTGAACTCCTTGGGGGAGAATTGTATGTCTCCTGCTCTGTGGTTTTACCCACAATCTGCCATATATTTCGTGTTATCGCAGTCTCAGATGATGACCCAGCATATGTTGTTCGATTTAAGAACACTTTCATTGCAGATTTGACAAAACGCAAAGAAGGTACTAATGAGAGATTTCTAAAGATAGCTATAGCAGTCGACCCAAGGTTTAAGAATCTGAAATGCCTTCCAAAATCTGATAGGGATGAGGTGTGGTGCATGCTTTCAGAAATCTTAAAAGAGCAACACTCCAATGCAGAAACTACAGAACCTGGACAATCAAAAAAGAAAATCAATCTTCTGCTGGTGGCATCTGATTCAGATGATGAAAATGAACGTGCATCAGTTCGTGCTGCTTTGGATCATTATCAACCAGAACTTGTCATCAGCATGGAAGCATATCCCCTGGAATGGTGATTGAAGCATGAATGGGCGTACAAATGTTTAGCATATCTGGCATGTAAATACCTTGCAATGCCGGCTACAACAATGCCATGCAAACTCAATTCGCTAAACAAGAAGTAGGACTGAGTGGACCATTGTTTTATTTTTGAGTGCAGTAATGTAAAAAAAATTCTACATTTATAAGCTGCACTTTCACAATAAAGAGATTGCACTACAGTACTTGTATCGGGTGAATTAAAATACTATTTATTTTGTTTATCTTTATACAGTGCAAATATTTGTAATAAAAAATAATATAAAGTGAGCATTGTACACTTTGTATTCTGTTGTAATTGAAATATATTTAAAAGAAAGACATTGGTGTTGCTTTTCTTTTCTAGGTAGGCTAAATCATCTTTCCTTCAAGCAGCAAAAAGGAATATTTGCTATAAGAGATGATCACAAGAAATCTTGATGAAACAAGTCCCATTTCAGGCCTAAAATTAATCTATTTTAATGGGGGGGGAGGGATAGCTCAGTGGTTTGAGCATTGGCCTGCTAAACCCAGGGTTGTGAGTTCAATCCTTGAGGAGGCCACTTAGGGATCTGGGGCAAAAATTGGTCCTGCTAGTGAAGGCAGGGGGCTGGACTTGATGAACCTTTCAAGGTCCCTTCCAGTTCTAGGAGATTGGTATATCTCCAATTATTACCTATTCCAACCAGACATCTAGTTCCAACTCAGAACTTTCAAACAACATCCCAAGTGCTCAAGCCACATTATTTTGGATTGCAACTGGGTCATACAGGCAAAGTATTTGGAGACCATAAAGATCTGACAACTGTAAAGTTTTGTTTTAAAAAAATAGAAAGAAAGCTCTAGCTTGTTTCACATGTTTTTTAAAATCATATTTTGACTTGATTTACTCTTGTCAAAGTTGCATGATTTATTTTCTATCATAAGACATTAATCATGTCTCTTAGAAATCTCTTTTCCCCCCGTATTCAAAGAAATGTAATACATACTCTCTCTTCATTATTAACAAGCACACAAATTAGATGTCCCTGGGCTATCCCTCCAGTTTAAAAGAGTGCACATGTCTCTACAATATGTAGTATCGTCTTCATTTAAATATGCGTTGAACAACCTAATAGTTTAACAGCAGTTGAAAAGCATTTAGTAATTGAATTACCTGAAAGTACTTTCTAATCAGATAATGGTGCTGTCTGAGAATATACGCAAAATGAGATTATAGACATGAGCTAGGTACAGGATTTCAGTCTATTTGGATACTATGCTGATACATACACACACATCAGAGCCCTTAAAACCACACATGTAGAAATGTACAGGACAATCATGCTGACTAATTGGAGAATTGCTTTAAAATTAACAAGATGAAATTCAGTAAAGACAAGTGCAAAGTACAGCACTTTAAGGAGGAAAAATCAAGTACACAACTACAAAATGGGGAATAACTGGCTAGGTCGTAATATTGCTGAAAAAGATCTGAGGGTTATCATGGATCACAGACTGAATCTGAATCAACAATGTGATGCAGCTGTGAAAAAGGCTAATATCACTTTGGGGTGTATTAACAGGAATGTCATCTGTATGACATGAGAGGTACTTGTCCCACTCTACTCGGTACCAGTGAGGCCTTAGTTAGAGTATTGTGTCCGGTTCTAGGTGTTACACTTTAAGAAAGATGTGGAGAAATTAGAGAAAGTCCAAAGGAAAGCAACAAAAATGATAAAAGGTTTAAAAAAAAAAGCCTCAGCATGTTTAGTTTTGAGAAAGATTGATGGGGGGGACCCGATAACAGTCTTCAAATATGTTAAGGGTTGTTCTAAAGAGGACTGTGATCAATTATTCTCCATGTCCACTAAGGTAGCACAAGAAGTAATGGGCTTAATCTGCAGGAAGGGAGATTTAGGTTAGATATGAGGAAAAACCTTCTGATTATAAGGATAGTTAAGCACTGGAATAGGCTACCAAGGGAGGTTGTGGAATCTCTGGAAGTTTTTAAGAACAAGTTGGACAGACATGTGTCAGGGATGGCTTAGGTTTACTTGGTTCTGCCTCTGCACAGGGGGCTGACTTTGATGACCTTTTGAGGTCCCTTCCAGCCCTATGTTTCTAGCACTGCTACTCATAAATAAGGAAAGCAACCAATCAGCTTTAAAGGTATCTGATTTCTTTCCCTAAATGGGGGCAGCAATCAAATGAATCCTATAAATGGACAATTCCTGATTCACACTGGTGGAAGCAAGACAGATCTCTTCAGGTTCCTCTATTAGTGGCCATCACAATAATACCTGAGATGAGAATTGGGCACCGGGGCTGTGTAGTGTTTCAGACAGTTGAATCCTATCACTCCATAGAAGACCCAGCGGGCCAGATCCTAGTCTGTGTTTAGTCTGCTTAAAATTGTTCTTGTGGTGTAAAGCAGCCATAAAGCTGGCAAAAACACAACCTTCCTCTATCCCTCCATCATAGAGGTGCTCCAATAGCTCCTACCCCGTCGTACCTCTGACATAGAGGGTACAGCAGGGGAGGGGAGGGCCTTGTTTGGGTGCTCTGGTGATCCCTGAATACCTGAAAGTTATTTATGCCAGAGTCTGGCCCAGTCAGGGGTGAATAAACATGGTTTAAAACTAGGTTTATTTCATATTCCCTCCCCCTTCCTTCTCCCTCCTCTAGTCTTTCACCAAGCTCAGCTCAGCCATCCCAGGGACTCTGGGTTAATGACTGAAGTTACTCAAGACATACTTTGTAGGCCCAATAAATAATAAAGCATTGTCATTCCCATCCCACCACTACCACCACCATAGCCATCTAGGTGTTTACAAATAGGGGAGGACAAATGCAGTAGGAGAAAATGTATGTAGTACATGGGCCACATTGCCACATGAGTGCTGTGCCCCCAGGGTGACTCAATCTGTTTTTTGTTTTGTTGGTTTTTAAAACCTAGCCTTAGTCCTTCAGAAAACGTATCTTTTTCAAAATGAAAAAATTAAAATAGATTAAATGGCTTATGTGTTTTGTCAAAGATTTCTTCCTTTTCCCCCTCCCTTTCCTCAGTTCCTAGAATGCTTCTGCATTTTCATTCCTCTTTCCTTAGTGAATAGCTGTTGGCTGAGAGAAGAATTTTTAATGGGATGTCTTTGGGTTCTCCCTTGTTAACAAAACTATGCCAGTTGTCAGCTAAGCAGAGGCAAAAAAGAAGCCACAGTTTACATAATCCCTACAATTATTAGAAGAGCACAGGTTGGTTTACTATGTATTGGTGCTGCTTTGCACATAAACGACTTAAAGGTTCTAGATTGCTCGGGTGCCTTTCATTTCTGTGGCACTGGTTCAGTTCTGCCCCAAGATGTTACAATCTGGTAGTTGTTTGGTGACCATTAGGAATGAATTGATTAATATAGTTCCTAGTGGAAAATGTCCACATCACACACAAAAAGCACCATCTCAAGACACACCTTTGTTGAGAATCTCAGCAGAGAGTCCAAGAACTGAATAGGCCTGTAGACTGAGCTATCGTCTTAATCGCTAGAACTGTTAGTACCTCCATGAGAGGCCTGAGACACCCTGACAGAGTATTGTGAGGAAGTTTGCATTCTCTCTGCAGCTGTTATATAGTAAAGCAGGAGACTTCAATCTTTAGGGTGGACAATTTGTCAATTGTCACCAGCACTGACTTTTGCTTAAAAATCAAAACGTGGGGTGAAATCCTGAGTGTATTGAAGTAACAAAAATATGCTTAAAAGGTAAGTAAAAGTGGGTCCAAATTGATAACCATTTCTAAATTAGTGAGAATTAAGAGACTTCTAGATCAGTAGCAGATGAGATGACACATGTGGTATCTTCTGGAGGGATGTCTGGTTCTCTGTAACAGGGTTGTTCTGTTTGGATCTAGACTACTTGATGAGAGAGCTTTTCAAAGGCACATATAGCATTTAGTTGCCCATTTCAATCACAGACTTTAAGGCCAGAAGGTACCATCATGATTAGCTAGTCTGACCTCTTGCACATTGCAGGCCACAGAACCTCGCCTACCCACTACTGTAATATGTCCATAACCTCTGGCTGAGTTACTGAAGTCATCAATTCTTGACCTCAAGTTACATAGAAGCCACCATTTACTCTCGTTCAAATCAGCAAACATCCCATGCCCGATGCTGCAGAAAAAGGCAAAAAAATAACAAAAAAAAACAATCCAACCCTAATATCTCTGCCAATTTGACCTGCAGCAGAATGTCATCCTAAACTCTTTTATACTCCTTCAAAAATCCCAGCCTAAATTGTCACTAGTGGTGAGACATTTATTCACAAAGTTCAAGAATTTTGTGTGTGTAAGTGATGAAAAAATTATGTAGCTATTTTTAATACAGTATCCAAAATTTGTAGATAGGTTCCAGATGAATATATCCTATGCTGCACCTTGAACGGTGGATATTTTGTTTGATATGCTCTATCAAACCAAGGGCAAAATAAATATAGGACAATAAATGTCTGGATTGTTAATACATGTGTGGAAATGTGACTTGATTAGGTTACAGTTAATAAGAATAAACATCTGTACCATTGAAATGATTATATTTTCTCTATTCATTTGTGTTAATAATGACAAAAAAATAAAAGGGTTTTTAAAAAACCCATCTGGATTGCTAAAGTGTAAAAGCAAACAGACTTGTTAGAATTGTCTATATATGTATGTACATATATGTACATTTTAAAAGCTTTTAGGAACCCGCTCGTAAATGTGCATGATTTATTATTTTTCTTCAAGGCTTGATATATTAACTTTTTACCTTCTAAGAAAAACCTTTCAGTTAAACCCAGACTTGCAACACTCACTGAAATATTTCTCCCACATTCAAACCCACACAGAGGGCCATTGTTTTAAGCCTAGTGACTTGATATGATGTCATAATTGCTAGTCTTTCTGAGCAAGAATTGGAGGTAGCTTTGATTTATTATAGCCAGTGCTGCTGCCAACACATGGTTCTCAGAGCTTCACATTAAATGAGATGACGAAATGACACAAGTCCAGCAGCCTAAAGTGATATCATCAAGCCATTTCAAAAAACAATTAGCACAGTTAAACTGCTTATCAGATTAATTTAGAACTTTGAACATTTTCATATTTTAATATTTCAAATTATGGACTGTCCAAGATCATTAGTAAACCAATCTAATGCATTATATAAAAGCAAGTATTTTAAAATAATTAAGAACATAAGAACATAAGAAAGGCCCGGGTGGTCAGACCAAGGTCCCATCCTAGCCCAGTATCTGCTGTACAGTGTGGCCAATGCCAGGTGCCCCTGAGTGAACCTAACAGGCAATGATGAAATGATCTCTCCTCCTCCCATCATCCTCTCCATCCTCTGACTAAGGGAGGGGGGGGACCATTCTTTACCCCATCCTGGCTAATAGCCATTTATGGACTTAGCCACCATGAATTTATCCAGTCCCCTTTTAAACATTGTTATAGTCCTAACAATTAACAATGATAAATCAAATATATTTATTATTCCTTTGCACAGTAAAAACCTGATTTTTGCAAAGCTTTGGGATTACTCAAGTGAGTAAAATTACTCCCATGCACAAGCCTTTGCAGGATCAGGCATCATGTTTGTTGTTTGCTCTTTTATAAACTGTGATCTCATTGTGGTTATTTGTTATTGGTACGTCTCAGAGTGGAGCAAAGGCAGTTTTTAATTTTTCATTGTAATAAGCTGAGAGTCTGCAGTGCAGAGTGTTATCTCACCACCACAAAGCAGCCCTAAAACGGCATGCTTATTGACGTTTGAGACTGCTGTATTAAATTAAAATATAGTCCCGTTCATGCTAATAGTGTTGATAGATTCTGAACAGCTGCAGGGCTTTTTGTTTGTCATTTTAACACTGTTTTGTAGCTAGAATTGTAGTGTCTTGTTCAGCTTGGTGTCATTTAAAGAAGACGTTTGAGCTGACAGCCAATTTGAAATATTTGACCTAATAGTGTAAAGTAGATTGAGTTAATACTGTTTTCTGTTAAATATTAACTCCAGAGCTATTAATCATATTCTTGGCATCTCATGGCTTTTCCTCACACATAATATGGGGAATCTTATGTCACATGAAGCAAAACAATCTAAGAGTCATAGGTGTCCAAAAACTGAATGACAGAGGCCCAGCAATTAGCTTCATGGCAAATTATGCCTTCTGAAGGGTGCATTGAGACTTAATACCCGGTATCTGGCCTCAGATTTCTAAAGGTTTGAAGTTAGCATGAACATAAGACATAAAGGTAAATGGTGTCAGATACATTATGCTTTACCATTACTCTCCTGTTGGCTGATGATCTGCCACAGCCATGGCAAAGGAACCCACTGGATTGGTCCCTAAGCTAGAAGAAGATGTCTTGATAATGCAAGCTGATATTTAAGGGGCCAGGCTGCTGGTGTAAACTGGTGTGGCTCCATTGGGTATGTCTAGACTCTACGCTGCAGCTGGGAGGTGTGATTCCCAGCATGGGTAGACAGACTTGCACTAGTCCACTTGAGCTAGTGTGCTGCAAAAAAATGGCAGTGTGAACGTAGCGGCACAGGCGGTGGCTTGGGCGAGCTGCCTAAGCTCCAACCCAGGGGGTCGGCAGGCTGGAACTCGGGTGGCTAGCCTGGGTTTCCACCAGGGCTACAACATCCACGCTGCTATTTTTAGCATGCCAGCTCAAAGTGAGCTAATGCCATGCTGGGAATCACATCTCCCAGCTGCAGTGTAGACATACCCAAAGACATCTGTGGAGCTATGCTGTGTGCTTGACCCAAATAAAAGTCATGAAAGGACTATAGGGATGGAGATAGCCATTAGCTGGTATGTGAGGCCCTTCTTAGCCTTATAATGTGACAAAGCAAATACTTGTAACTTGTTTGTTGTTTAAAGAAATGCCTTGGTTTCCAGGATAATAAACTGATGCCACAAACAGGGCATCGAGTAGTGAATGGTGATAAAACTAGAGACAGACCCGAGAGAAGAAAAAATGCCCTTAATTAATTTTTTGATGATGTGCATAAAATATACAGGACCTGATCGTTCCCTGTGTAGTCATTTGCAAAATGAATGCAAAACACCAGCTTTCTGACCAGTAGCCTTTTATACCAGCTTCCGCACCTCCCATTGGCAGGGAACGGCAAACCGCGGACACTGGGAGCTGTGGGGGGCCGTGCCTGCAGACAGTCAATGTCAGCAAAATGTCTCGCGGCCTGCAATCAGATTACCCTGATGGGCCGCATGCAGATTGCCCACCACTGCTCTATTACCTCAGGCTGTTCTTTTTCACAGCTTTGCAGTGCACACCTTTGGGGAAAGTTATGTATTGATAAGTCCGGCCTCGGTCCTCAGCTGCACCAAACTTCTCGCTGCTACAGCTGAGGAGGGTGGCTTTCCACTCTTCTGATCCTGGGCCAGCCTGGGGCTGAAAAGGCCCCCAGAATAATTTAGAGCAGCCTATAGCTGTGACAATTGAAGGGTTGGCCCCCAATATGCCTTCTATGCAGAAGTGTGTGTGGGAGGCTGACTATCCCAGCTCTGCACAACTTGAGGATACCCTTGCATCAGGGGAATCCTTGGCTGCCCTTTTCTGGCTTTCCAGCTGCTTTGCTCTGTCTCAGTAGCAGAACAGAGGGAAAGGATTCAGTGGGCCTGATTCACCACTGGTTTACTCCAGCTTTACACTGCTGTAACTCCATTGATTGCGCTGTCAGACAACTGATGTAAGGCAGTTCTGAATCAGCCGACACTGACATGCTAACTGTGTGTTCAGTGGAGTCACACTGGTAAACAACTGGAGTAATACAGAGATGGATCAGGCCCCACAATGAGGAGTAGGTGTAATCTACAGGATGTGGTATGGCAGAAGAGTGAGTTTATAGCCAGAAAAGTAACCAATGCAATGATGTAAGAAGGTGAAAAGACAAAGTCTGGGTCCTGCTTATGATCTTACATCCCGTTTGTTGCTTTTCTTGCCACACCACCACCTCCTCCTCCTCCTCCATCAGCATGCAAGCTACAGCAATTTACACAGATTTACTGATCTCAATTACACCAACTTTTGTGCACCTCTTAATTTATGAGGTCTCCAGGTAAATAGTGGCTACTTGGACATGTACTTGGAGGTTTCTGAACTAGTTCAGCTAAATCTTGTCTATTAAATCCCACAAAGTGTTTTTCCAGTGTCAAAAAGAAGTCCCCAGTGTTAAATACTGTTTATCTGCTAATCTCATTACTAATATAGGTATTGTACTGGGCGAGGGAAAAAAAAGCATTAATGCTGAAATTGTTAAAGAATGTGGGCCCTATTCCCGACTGCCTTGCACCTTTTACAGTGTGTAAAATGGGAGTAAAAAGTTCTACCAAATCACGACAGTAGCATTTACTCCACCTATACGGAAGTATAAATGTCTTCACCAGATTCAAGTGTAGAGAATTAGGCCTTGTGGGATCTTTGTTTTCAAGGAATTACCCAGAAGAGCTAGAATCACATTTGTAAAGATGAGTGTGTCTGCAGAAAGGAGCAGATGAAAACCATTACAGTTAGTTTTCTTATCAGACTTAGTCTCTTTACAGGAATGGATGGCTATATTACTTGACTTGTAGTGTATTTGTGACATTCCAGCCAGTATCTGCGTCTCTCCAGCATATGTAATTCTGTCAAGTGGAATAGCAAAAGCTGGTAACATGCACCAGCTGATACTTTTCAAACGGAGTTTGGAAGAAACCGGGGCTCTGATTCTCCACTACCTGGCCAGTCTGTTAGTGATTTGCACCTGTGCCCACCACGTCCCACAGTTCCCATTGGCCGGGAACGGCGAACCACAGCCACTAAGAGTTGCGGGGGGCCATGCTTGCAGACGGTCAACGTCAGCAAAATGTCTCATGGCCCGCAATCAGATTACCCTGATGGGCCGCATGTGGCCCGTCTGCGGCAGGTTGCCCGGCACTGTCATAGAATCAGTGTTTCTCAATGCTTCCCCCACCAGCCCCATGTGCCACCACTTCAAAAATGCCACCATCAGATTCATAGGGTGTATCTACATTGCAAGGTGGGAAAGTCCCAGAGGTTCGGCTGCAGTCCGAGCCAGAATGTCTACACCGCAGTTAAGTAGCCTCTCAGCCTGAGCCTCACGAGCCTGGGTCATCTGGCATGGGCCAGCTGCAGGTGTCTAATTGCAGTGTAGACATACTCATAGACTCATAGTTTTAAATGAATGAGATACTGCAAGGGTTATTGAGCACTGAATTGTCAATGGATTTATTTGGAATTACTTAGCACAGGTGTTTCTGTAACTGTGATATATTGGGAAAATTCAGTATTCAGCGATCCTCATATTTCCAGCTGTGCCAGAGTTTGTGCTCGTACAGTGAACCTAATGTAAAACACATGAGGATCTTGTGAAAGGTATTTTCTTACAGTCTCTGTGCTTCTCTGTTTATCGAGGTGTGTTTCTTTGGTCCTGTGTTTTCATAAAGGGTATAATATGGGTTTTATAAAGCTGTCCTTGAACCTGGAATCTCCTTCCCTGCAACCAGTACATTCCGAACCATGCTAACTAGCATGCGAGCAGGTGAAGATATGAGGAGGAGGAATCTGACAACGGTCCATTATCCATAATACATGCATCTTGAATGGCACTTGTGCATCTGTTATGTACTTAAGCATGTTTTTATTAGTAGCCCAAGAAATCTTGAAGCAAGTGTTGCAAGCATCTGTGTGTAAAACAATATAAAAGGAGCAAAGTTAACAAGGGACTAGGAGGTTGTAAAACAAGGGTAGCAAAGTTCATTCACCAGAAGTAAAAACTGAGAGCATTAAACGAATTTAACTATAGCTAATATACGCCCGCATTTTAAATAGACTAAAAGCTCTTTTAAGGGTTCAAAATCCTCAAACACATGCATACACTTGGAACTGAATTGTTAGGCACGGTACCCAGAGATATTTCATTGGTATCTACTCTACACTAGCAGAATAGTTATTTTTATACCCTAACAGATATCCTGTGCTAGTGCCATAAATTGCCAGCAGCGCCTAAGAGCTATGAAAGTCTCTGCAGGTTTTTATTTAGGCAAGAGAAACCCTCACATGAATCCAAAATCACTGCTCTCTTTATTTAAATTTGGGTCTGGCTAGAAAAAATATGTTTATTCAAACTCCTTGAAGTCATTGAGGCCCAGATGATTAAAGGTGTTAGGCATTACTGTGCTCAGCATTGCAATACCTAACTGATTTAGGAGCTCAAATCTCATTTTCAAAAGGGATTAAGACATTTAGGAGCCAAAATCCCATTGATAGTTGATAGGATTTAGGGTCTAAGTGCCTAACTCCCTTCTGCAAATGACATTTAGGCTCCTAAATCAGTTATGTGTTGCAGTGCTGAATGCTTAAGTACCTTTAAAAATCTGGGTCATAGAGGCCTACCTGGGCCTTCTAATTTATAGTTCACCTGACCTTGGAAGTGGGGGTCTTTTCCCTGTGAACTGCATGTGCTGCTGGATATCCAGGAAAGGCAAAATCCTCTCTCCCCTCTGAATTGCCTTTATTGGAGAGAGGCTCAAGATTTTTTTTCATGGTCAAAGGTCTGCTGAAGTAGCAAATTCCATACCAGTCACCCTTCATGCTTCAGAGAGGGGCATTCTCTCCATGACTGACAGGTACAGCCTCTACAGCACACCTTTGGGGCAGGGGATGGAGGAAACAGTTTGTCCACAATAGGAGCAGATTTCTTCTTGGTATGCAGAGTCTGGACTAACATTCTCCAGGAGTTGGCATTGGTAGTTTGGATCCAACTTGTGATCTCTGGGAGCTGGCTCCAACTTGTTGAATATATGACACCTATTGGCTGGGTAGTAAGAAGCAGAGATTAAACACAGTTATGTAAAAGAAAAAATAAATGAGATTCCTGGTCTTCCAAAAAAAAAAAAGCCTTATAATCAAAAACTCCTTGTCCATAACAATATTGTCATTTATCTTTGCAATTTTATTTCTGTTGAACTCTGAAAGCCCCATCTCTACCTTATTATTCTTGAATTTACCAAATGTGCAGACATTTATCAAATGGGCCATCAGTAGCAGTAGAAATGCAGTAGTACATCCAAGTTAAAATTTTTGCTTTGATTACTACAAATCCATGGAGCCCTTGGGTCCAAGGCTTCTACTGCAGCACAGCTATTTGCAAATAGATTTTTATAGCACATTAGTGCTGAAGGGGAGTCCAAAGAAAATAGTCCTTTTCAATATTAAAACCAGCTGTGACTTTCTTGTGCTGATGACTCATTCATTTTTTTTATAGGGTGGGAGAACTAAGCAAAAGACACACAGAGTCTTATTCAAGACGTTGTTTGTTTTGCAAAGGGTATCCTAGCCACAAGCCAACTTGATCATACCAATATGCAACTCATGTTTATTTAAAACTTTTTTTCTCTTAACAGTTCCAATTATAAAAACAGAACCCAGTGATGACTATGAGCCTGCTCAAACCTGTGGACCAATGACCCAAGGATTAAACCCTCTCTCTAAACCATACTACAGCCAGCAGATCATGATGCCTCCTGATCCTGGTTCGTGCCTTGTGGCTGGCTTCACTTCCTGTCAGCAGAGAAACACTGTGATGTCATCTTCCCCCAACTCAAGCCCCAAGCTGCATGATCTTTCATCTTCTGCTTACAAGTGCATCACCAACCCGGGCCACAGTCACCTAGGACTTCAGCAGCCCGCTGGAGGTGTCCCCACCATACAGGAAGTGCCAAGGTCTATAGTTGTGCACCCAAGTTCTCCAGAGCAATCATCTCTCATCATGCTGCAGCCGCAGGTGAGTCAACATCTGAGCAGTAGCTGTTCCCTTGGTTACCAACAAACACTCTATCCCAACAGTCCCTCTTCTCCAGTTCCATCCGTTACCCAAGAGCCAACCTATTTGCAGTCCTGCAGTCCAACTCACTCATCCATAATGGGTCAACAGCAGCACCAACTGCCGAAGGTTCAAAGAAATGAGTCTCCAACAAACCAACCACTGTCATTGCCAGAGTTGCATGAGGACAGTAATCATAATTTGGCCCCTATTCCTGTAATGATCAAGCGAGAACCTGAGGAATTGGACCAGTTGTACCTGGATGATGGTAAGTCTTCCACAGCTGTAGAGGTTTGCATTCAACCATATTGCTATATCAGTGAGTTCTTTTAACCCCCTTCACAATTCTGATGGAAGAAAGTGCAAATTAACAGCTTTGTGGAATGGTGCAGAATTTTGTGCTGATGTTCTCTGTCTGAGAAAGAGTTCTTTAATTTTGTTTGCAATAACGAAAGTGTATTTTTAAGCATTAAATGCTGTTAGTCACTGTAGAGCTAGCTGCATGACCAATAGCTACATTGCAATAATCTTAACCATATGGTCTTGGTTTCTGCCTATGCCAGTGACCTGTGGAATGGCAGTGAAAACATATTTAACATTGTCCTGTTCGTAATGCAATGAAATTTCAGATACACAAATCTGCTAATTGGAACTAAAGGATGAACTGCTCTATTTCAGCTGAGAAAACTCAAATTTAAAACTGAGGCATGTCCTTCAGCTGATGGCTTTACAGTCGGGTAGCATCTGCCGCTAGGGCTTTTTTCTTTAGTTCCTACTGTAGATTTGTAGCCAGTGTTTTTTTAGTTTTTAAGATTTTATAGATATATACCCACACGCACCACTCAAATGTTAAAATGCTGTGATGAACTTGTCAGACTTTGGTTTCCAAAGATTTATTATCAGAACATAATAAAGAGGGTTATCTGGAATTTGATTATATGACCTCCCTGAACTGTGATTTAACACTTACCGCTAAGTATCCCAGTAGTATTCTGAACCTTCACTTTAATGCAATATGTGAGCTCCCTTTCAGTAGCAAGATATTTTTATATAACATACTATGCTGTTTGGAAAAGGAATGTCTTTGAAATTTCTATATTGAAACTAATTGGTACCAAGAAGCTTCTGAATGTGATTGTCTTTCAGGGAGAAACTATAACAAAAGACAATTAATTTTACTTTTTTAATATAATTTTGGGGACTGTTATTCATTTGATTTCAAACTGCATGATACTTGTTGAATTAGGATAAAAACATTAGTATTTTGGGCTTGAATAACAACATTTTGCTTTTCAGTTCTGAGAAAACAT
Organism: Mauremys reevesii; assembly: GCF_016161935.1. Taxonomy (NCBI): domain Eukaryota; kingdom Metazoa; phylum Chordata; order Testudines; family Geoemydidae; genus Mauremys; species Mauremys reevesii. Next base: position 185,437,330 of record NC_052624.1, on the reverse strand, counting down.
CTTTCCTTAATAGAGATCCTAATCAGTTACATGACAGACAAATCGAAGGAATTGTCCTAATTAGGAGCACAGTTCATTAAAGTTTTACATGGCTGTTACACAACTTCACTGCATTTCTTTCTATGCTGAGGACACGCTTGTCTTCATATAAACGTTGTCCATTTTTTCCACATGCATACTGCCATGAGAAACAAGATTAAAGCTGATGCATCCCCCAAAATGAAATAAACAAAAAGTAAAAAACCCCAATCAAATGAAAGATTGATAGAAAACAAAGATTAGCCAGGGTGGGACTGATCACAAGATTAACAGCTGGGATCTACATATAATAATCTTGGAGATTCAATCCATATCAGTAGCTGTCATGCAACTATGCCTCCAGAAAAGCACCACATTACCCCTCCACAAATTATACCCATCATCCCCTCTCTTCCTTTTTTGTTTAATACAATTGATTTATTTTACAACTAATAAAAAAATTGAAAGGATTACTTTGGAAGAGAGAAGTATAGGAATATCAGAACTCTCTCATTCTGAGTCATGCTGATAGGCTGGGCAATTGGTGAAGTCCCACTGGGAGAAACACCCCCTCAGCATTCAGAAGGGTTCTCTGCTGCACCCCATTGGAGTGGCATGGTTGGGGCTCAGGAATGTTGGATGTAGGGATGCACAGATCCACTAGCCAGAACCCCCTCAGTGAAGAGGTGCACAGCAGTCTCAGAACCTGTTACAGCTCCTAGCTTGCAGTAGATGTCACAGGTCTACTCTGTTGATGCTCTGTGTTCTGGAAAAGAGAATTTCATTTCCCCACCCGAAGCTTATTTTCTCTGACATAACACAAATGACTTTGGCATGGTAGTTATTTTGCATTCCCCGATCACTGTAGCCAGATGATAGAATCCATACTTCAGTATGTATCATGCTATTTCAAGCCATTCTGTGACCAGCCACAGAACAAGAGATAGAGAAACAATCCCTGCTTTTCTTAATAGTAAAAGACAATACATGACGCCATTGTTACCCTACTTCCACAAATTAAGGATCACTCTCTAAAAGTGGTGGTAGCATAATTTTTTATATATATATATATATTATTTATTTATTTATTTATTTAAGGGACAGAGGAAATTCTCCCATCACATCAACATCTGACTCCCAGAAATGTACCTGAGAAACTGACAGAACTTTTCTCACAACTATAATGTTATGTCTCCTTTCCCTACTCATCTCCTTCTTTCCAACTGATTTACACTGTTTACTTCCCTTCCTGCCGATGGCAATTTTATTGCTGCTTATTATTTTTATTATGTTCTATGTGCTAGTGCCAATAATAATGTTTTGGTTTACATATGGATTACACTTTACATTAAAAATACAGCACAAATTCACGTTTCATCAGTGCCACCTCGCACACTATCAGTCCCTGCTACGGTTAATCAGAAGTTAAAGTAGTAGTAGAAGTCTGTCCTTTTAGGGTTGCCCCATCTTCCCTAACTGTCTCATTGCTTGCAAGTGTAGTGAATAATTTTTAAGAGGTTGTTTCAGTAAAGAGCCACCTTCTCATACCCAAAGACAGATTATAGAAGGATGGAATTTTGACGTACAGGCACAGTTCAGAAGGGCAGCTTGGTTACTGCGACATCTCTTGGTTTCCAGTTATATATTACTCACTGAGGGCCAGATTGTGATACCTTTGCTCACAGTGAATAGTGCATTACTTCATTAATTGTTTCACTGAAGTAATTGGAGCCAATTGTAGGTACTAATTGTAGGTACTCACCACTGGGGGTAAAGATATCACAAAGTGGGTCTGATTAACTAGGAAAAAGACCCTTTTGTTTGCTTTTGTTTGGCTGCAGTTAAAATCAAACCATCATCATTATTTCCCATTAGTATTTTATGCATCTTCAAGTGGTTTTTGTTGTTGTTGGAGAATTATGTAGACTGTATGTATTTTGTAATCCTATTTTGAAGGTGGAAAAGCAGAACTCCAGTCAGACCAAGGAATAAGGAGACAATTTCATCGTTATTTTTAATAGATTAAAATCACCTTCTATTTATAATTTAAACATTGATTCACTCATGTCTCCTTCAAACTGTTATAGCTAATTAAACTTTGTTTGTACGTCTTCGTGTGAATAAACAATACAAAATCTGTAAAAATAAGTTAATTTTAATGCACAGCATTCCTTCCCTCCTACCCAAAACACACCACCCAACTCCTCCTCTCCCTAAAAGTAATTTAGTAAAATCTAAGAAATCAAAACCAAAGGCCCTACTCTGTAAAAGGAGACATGCCAGTGATTCCATGAAGCCCAATAGCAACTTTTATTGCTATTGATTTTATATGGAAGGCGCTCAGATACCATGGTGATGGGTGGCAGTGTAAAATCCTAAAATAGATAGCACGCTAATGTGACCACAGGACAAATTAAAAATCCAACCCTGGTTACACAAAGTGATATTTGATTCAGAGTCTCACAAACTTGCCTTTTCTTTTTCTGGTTTGATTTATATATCCCTAATTCTAATACATTTTAAGTAATCTTGGACCTGGAATAAACAGAAGTTTTTCAGGTTCAGCCCGTGGGATCAAAGCAATATTAATTCATTTGGTCTGGAATAGTTCCAGACTTAGGCCATCTACATCACAGAGGTCCTTCTAAAAAAGCAGTCAGTGTGTGTATATAAATATATGCACTGTATATGATGTTTCAGTGTTGGTGTAATGATACTCAGCTAACATGGTATAAAGAAAAAACCCAAGGAGGCTTCTATTTTGGCAAGTAAGTGTTGGTCTTGGCAATTTCATTTTAAACAAAAACCAACAGTAGCCACCTGGGCTACTGATTCGATTGGTAGCCTGTTTCAGTACATGAATATCTGTCTCAAAAACATTTATAAAACCCTTGAAACTCCACGGAAAATCATATGAGCTAGATGTGAATATATTACTAATATTGACGTGTGTCTGGCTCAGTTAGCACTCTTGTGTCACATGATGCTGAGATTTAATCCCAAACAAGACTTTGACTGACTCCCAATGCTGACACTGCCGTAGTAAGGGCTGAGGTACTGTTCAAGGTGTTGTCCTTCAGATGAAAGAGTTAAAATGAGCTTTTATCCCTGTCTCTGTTGGTCATCCATGAAATTCCATAGAATAAATGCCCTCCATGCCCTGACCAACAGTCCTTATTCAATAATGCAAGTGGTAATGTCCAAGACACTGTGTGTGGGAGATATTGCTGATTGCCTAATGGCTTCTCCCTTAGCAGTATTGAACTCGGGGTCTGATCCGAAGCCCAATAAAGTCAATGAGTATCTTTGATATGAAAGGTGCCTTATTAAAAGGAAAGACATATGTCCCAAGCAGAGACTCCCATACTGGGGAAAGGAGAAGATTTCATGAATCGCACGAGAATCTAACCTGGGAACAGCTCAGACACTAGGGTGATAGGAGCTATAGAAAACCCTACAAGACAGACCGACAGCTAAACACAAAATCTATTCTGTTAAGTGATTTATCAGCAATGAGCCTTCGATACAAAGCCAGGCAGAAGATTGTTCACAGGGCTCAAGATAACTGCCACATGAAGGAGAACTGGGCCCAGGACTTGGCTTGCCAGGCCACTGGAGTACAAATGAGCTATACAGCCATTTGCAAAACAGGGCAGAATTATCACTAACTAGCCAAAGAGTCAGCTGCTTTGGGGAAATTAAGAACTGACCTGAACTTTTGCCCATCCCTGGAACCAAACATTATTTCATGTACTGAGATGTGAATGCTCGGTTAATGTTTATTTTACACTTTTGTATGCTTTTCCTTCCTGGTCCGAGTCACGACTTGTGCCAAAATACCGCAAGAAAGTCCATTCTGATGGTATTTTCGGTTCAGCTTTGCTGACCAAGATGGCTCAGAGAAGTTTCCAAATTTTTGATTGCTTTACTCAGATGTTAGAAATAACCCTTTGTGGCCATAAGCAACTCAGTAGAACTTAGTCTGTGGACTGGACAGGCCTTTGGTTAAAATCAAAATAGGGGCAGCCAAAGTGGCTTAAAGTCATCTTCCCTGCCCCCACTTCCCATTCCTGTGCCTAGTGTAGCTTGGGTAGAACAAAGAATTGAGCCCAAATCTTCATATTGCGAGGAGAGAGAGAATTCAGTTAGGTGTTTTAATGCCAAGAAACGTCATTAGGGTTATGATTGGCACCCCCGCTGGCTGATACATTTTTTAAGCTGCAGCAGAATGACACTCAATTGTGAAATTATTTCCTGCCGTTAAAAACATCAAAGAAATGGCTTAGCATTCATTGGTAATGATATCTCTGCAAGCAAGGGGGAAACACATTGGTACCAACAGGAAAGGGATTTCATTGTGATCTGTCTTCTCAACACATTTTGACAGTTATTATATATTCTTGCTCCCAGTTTTCATTTTAATTAGTACTGAGACAATAACAAATAGGTTTTAATACAAAAACAATATTTATGTTTTGAATAAAGGTTGTGCTTGAGCTACAAAGTTCAAGTTTGAAACTTGCCCAAAGCCTATGAGTGTACCTCAGACTTTTGGGGTAAAATTCTGGCCTCACTGGTTTTTAAATTTGTTTCCTAGCACTTTTTCTTTGGGTCTGATTCCAGGTGCTATGGACTTAAGAACTCTCATGTGCTGCTTTGAAAGTTAATTCCTCCCCTCCCCCATTTTTTGTTGTTGTTTTTTAAATAATGAGTTGGCTTCTGATCTTGATGCTATTGGATGTGTATGTTTAACTCCCTGCATAGTGACGAGAATATATACATCATAAACAAAGAGGTGTCTGAATTTTTCAGTATGTGGCTGACAGCAGTTACTGATAACACATCATCAGCTTCTTTTTAAAACAAGTAGGCTTTTGCCCCCATAATTATCTGCTGAGTTTCATCGTTCTTTGACCATGAATGCACTCTTTTCAACTTCTTTTTTTTTTAATCTGAAAAAGTAAATTGGGAGCATTAAACTCCCAATAATAAGTAAAAGTGGCAAAACCACTGGTAAAGTGTTAGTGAAAGCTGCAGCCTCCCCAGCCATTTAATTTTAAACATGGCTCTTTTAAAAATAACTTTTGCAGTAAAAGTTTAACTCGTGGATGTAATGTGAGCTATTGCTAATGTCATTCCCATGAATTGCTTATGTTGTCGCACTGTTAGATGTCTGACAAGTCCATATATCTCTGATACAGTATATATGAAATTCGGTTGCCTCTAAACCATATGTTCATTTTTTATATCCCTGTATATTTCTGAAGTGCACGTGATTTGGTGATATAGTTTATTTGAACAGGAACTGTAGCAGACAGAATTATTCTTTTGCTGAAATGTATCCTTTTTCATACATTTCAGCTTTGTGATTAAAGTGATTGGCTCTCAAGGCATTAAGTTTAGTCTGGTGCTGCCACAATTATGCCTTTGAAAACTTCAGCGTTCACTCTCTGATTTCCAGTAGTCCAGATGTCATTAGAACAACATGCAGGTAGTCTACAAAGTCCAGTAATACTGTCTACACTTCAGTCTGGATATGAGCTTCCCCTCCCTCCCTGTTGGCCTGGTCTAGCAGCTCTGGGGAAAAAAACCAAAAAGCTTTCCTCATGGAAAGTTTTACTAAACCTGGCCCCATGCTTGAGTCAAGACCCGTCTCGTTTCTAATGATAGTTGAAAATGTACATGCTACTGTGGTAAAACATGCTGTGTCGTTAACATTTAGGATGTAGGTGATATCTGATGGGTAGGAGAAATAACATAAAGGGTCAGACCTTTAGTGGACATAAATGTCTGAGTTTGAGTGGTAGACCATTAAACTAAACCATGCCTGGTCAGGATAGCAAGATTGCCTTTTCACTCTTCATAGCAGTCTTTGTGAATAGAACCTCCCTGGAGACTCACAAAAAGAGAGCTTCCAAAACTGTAAACGACAAAAACAGGTGTCATTTCCTGATTCCGCCCAGTCTAGTGCATGCAACCTATTGGTGCTAACCTTTTAGATGCTGTGTGTTGTGAAGTCTAATGGTGAACTTTGTTTTTATTCTTTGAGCATTAACACAAGGTCTTTAAGAGGCCAATTCTTCAAGGTGTTGAGATCTCTTCTGAGATTGGTTGAGTGCCCTCAACTCCCATGCACATTCAGGGCTGCTGAATGAGGGTATTTTGAAGGGGCAAGGGTGACCAGGCATCCAAAAAGAGGAAGGTCTCAGTGGGCAGTAACTTGCAGTAGGGAGATCCTATGGTATTTTTAGTGTTCAGGAAACACTACTTGCATTGTGTGTGCCTTTGCATTAAACATTCCAGGCCACTAAGTGCACGCTGTGTCATGCTGCATCTCTTCAAACTAAATACCAATTTCACTCTGCAGCCCTGGTACTCCCTGTGCAATTAAATGGAAAAAAAATCACGTCTCACTTCTACATCTTATTCATTCTCTTACTTCCATAGTAATGGATATTGGCATTGGTGTTTCAAACAGGAAGGGGTTTTTAACGGTTTCTTAGGTGAGCTGGGGAGAAGGACTTGCTGCCCTTCAGCTTCAGTAACATTACGTCTGCTTATAAGCCTGGCCTGGTGCCAAAGAAAATTTGTGGCTTGCAGAAGCAAAGACTTTCCTGAGAAAGCTTTGTTCGGATGCTAGCGCTCATTTTTGGAATATGATATTTGTTTAAAAGATTTCTGAAGAGTTTCACCATTGAGCTGTGTAATGTCAGCTGGTCAGGAGTTATCATGTGAGCCACTTAAAGTCCCAGTACTCTTGTGCCCTGACCCGTCTTGACAAAAAGTATCTGGAGAAGTTGTTTCAGAAAGAACCCTTTTCTCCATTGACTTGGAAATAAAAGAAGTAACACATAGATCCCTGCTATATCTAGCAGGAGTTAGATTTAACAAACATAGAGCCCAATCCTGCCAACACCTAGGCATATGAGGAAGTTTACACCTGTAAATAGTCTAATTGACTTCAAGAACAGTGAACTTTGCTACCAGTTAGCAAGCTGTAATTTTATTAGATTACTAAAAAGTAAAAGATCTGCTCCTATTCCTGCTTAAGTCAACATTCCCTTTGGTTTCACAGGGAGTAGACCAGGCCCAAAGCTAGCAGTTAAAATGCATAATAGCCACATTCATTGCAATCTAGTTGTTGATAGACAGTCAAAGACTGGAGTCTCTTTTGGGAGAATTGTATGCAGCATAGTTGATTGTTTCATCTACATCTGCTTGACAACTGTGTTTTTTCAGTCAGACCTTTGGTACAGTAATAGACGCTTTTTGCTTGCTTTCTTTGCAAGGCTTTATGGCAGCACGAGCATCAGTTGTCCTCAGTGAGCTACTTGATAGGGTAACTCCTGTTCTTTCCTGTCTCAGAGTTTTCTGAGGGACTCTAATTGTATTGCCTCCATAGGGGAAGCTGTTTTCCCTGAGCTACCCCTGTGCTAAGAGGTGGTTTATCAAAAAGAATCACTCCCTGGGCCCTCCTTGTCCTCTGCATCTGGGAAAGGCTGCCCAGTCTTAACATTGTAAATATCTGCAAATAAGCCATGTAGTGGGAAAGCGTGGGCCTATATCACTTGGACAAAATTAGCTGATTTCAACTGCAGACTGAAGAGCTTGCCCTGGGGCTTTGCTGGGGTGACAGAGACAGACTTTGAGGTTGAAAAGGCCTTTTAGTGTGGTGTGGGTTGTTTTTTTTTAAACTTACCATAGCACAAAAAAAAGTATTAGGTGAAGTGAGATGGTGCTGAAAGAATATACAAACACTTGAGTTTTATAGTCCTGGAGCACCATATTTGTAGTTCCAGTATTTGGACTACCTTGAAAAACATGCTGCAGGTCTACAAGAAGGTCATAATCAGTGGATCAAATCCTGCAATTTTGCCTTAGGTTATAATACACAGCCTCCAAGCAAAATGTAAGGAAATGGGCCACCGAGTTCCTGTGCACAACCTCTTTTTTTCATCTCCCTGTAAGCAGAACCATGGTTGTTCCACAGAATTTTGGCCATAACGTGTCCAGATAGGAAGGGCGGAGGCAGGATTTCAGGCTCTGTTCTTACTCAGCCAAACCTCCCCTGTAATATGGACTTCAGTGAAAGCTTGGCCTAAAGATTTGTAGGGTTTGGACAGTGGACTAAATTCTGTCCCCGTGTTAGCGTTTTGAGGTCTGTGACGTTGAACCCGACTGGTAGTGGAATGTGACCCACTTTGACCAGTTGAGAGCAGAAATTCATGGATACCAAATAAATAACACCTACTAGAGACTGTATAACACAGAGAGGGAAGAAATGCTGCTGCTGCTGCTTGCTTTTGTTGTTGTTATCTCTGAGGTTTGCAGAAATATGAAAGTGCAAAAGATTTATTAGAAATAAAACTAAAATGATTAAAATAAAATAATAATATATGGAGATATACCTATCTCATAGAGCTGGAAGGGACCCCAGAAGGTCATCAAGTCCAGCCCCCTGCCTTCATTAGCAGGACCAAGTACTGCTTTTTGTCCCAGATCCCTAAGTGGCCCCCTCAAGGATGAACTCACAACCCTGCATTTAGCAGGCCAATACTCAAACCACTGAGTACATAAATATGATCCCTCCCCAGATCATATTTATATACTATTGAGAGCCTTTCCCTCACGGATTTGAATGTGTATGTGGAGGAGGGGGGATGTCTTTCCCATTCATGACTGAGCTCGTTGAAAATTCTCCACATCTATTGAAATTCTCCACGTGTATTGAAAATATGAGGCCAGGCGGATACCCTGTACTATGGACTTTCTGCTGTCCTTAAACTATTCCCAAACTGAACTACTGGATGGCAGTTCTGAAACTGGCTCCACACTTTCAAATGCAGGTGACTCTATTACTGAATGTTTTCCAGACATTTGAGTATTCGCTAATCAACTGTTTTCATGGAAAATACAAGCCAACTGTAAAGATTATTTCTTCACTAGTATTAATGAGCTGTTTTCAATCTTAATTGAGAATAAATTTGAGCTCTACAGCATTCCAAGATTTAAACATAGACTAATTACCTGAAGAATTTTACCTCTCTGCATCTGGATTATCCATTAATGACCACTCCAGACTGAATTGCTATATAATAGAGAACCATTGTACGAGCATTACTAGTGAGATGAAATGTGCTTGTCTGACCTAAAATGAGGATGTGTTATAATCTAATGTCAAAAGAGGCTTCAAGGAGAACTGTTATTACTCATGATGACTCATTTATACTGCTTGTTGGTTTTGTTTATTTTATATTTAGGTAGACAGATAGACCGTTTCGCACTCCATTAAACGTTCTGTGGCACAAGATTATGTGGGCCTGATTCTGATCTCTCACCGGTGTAAATCAGGAGTAGGTCTGTGGAAGTCAGTGGAGTGATACCAGTGTAAAACTGAAGTTCAGAACTAGGCCAGATGTCTCCTCTTTGGCAGGAGAGTCAGCCAGAATGCTCAGAATCATGTGGAAATATCCAGAGTGTTTTTCAGTAGCATATATAGTTTGGGAGGAGGGGTTTCATACACAGAGGTGAATTTGGTTTTTGTGATAAAGACTGATAGCCCTGGCTGTAGCCAGGTATGTTTCTCTCAAGCACTGTGCATGGTTCTCTTTGAAAGGGGGCTTCTGGAGGCAGATCCCACAGCCCCAGCTTCAATCCCAGCCTCTTTATATCTATTTAAACCAGAATAAGTGATGGAATTATTACTTTGTCACACATGAATGTCAGTAAAATTGACTAGAAAACTTACCGGAAAAGGGAGAGAAGAAAAACTGATTCCAAGACAGAAAGTCTTAGACTTCAGCAGGAATGTGCGCTCCTAAATTATCATACACAAACCAGCAATGGCTGCTCTGGAGGACTTTCCAGGAACTCAGCAGCTGCTTCCAGCAATCCATGCTAGATGTCTGCAGCCCAGACCAGAATTACCACAACCTGTTCCAACTTTAGACTCAAAACTAGAAACACTGGGTGAGATTCTCCGTTGGCATGAATCAGCGAAGCTCTATTGATGTTCATGGAACTGTGCTGATTTAGGCCAGGTGAAGATCTGGCCCATCCTCTGTTAGAATGACAGAGACTGAGGAGAGCAGCTCTTTGTAGAGATGTTAAAGCCTCTCTCTGCCAGCAGAGAATTTTAAGTGTTGCAGAAAGGTTTACAATATTTTGATGATAAAACTGAAGACTTGGGGAAAGGTTACATTGTTGAAACCGAAGTCTAAGGTTTTGCAGAGGAAACTGAAGGAAAAGACTGGGAACCAGAACATCATTTTTTATAAATCAGTGTAGCAAATGGAGATATGCTGATGGGAAGGCATTTCCTCTATTGTTTTGGCAGTCAGGTTGGTTACACATTGAGTGATAGGCCAGATTTTCATTCTGTGTTCAGCATAGCTCCATTGAAACATGCATCTGAGTCATCCTGTTGTCAATCAAGTTTATAAATGTTTGTAAGATCAGATCTGCGTGGCGGGACCCTTGTATTCAAGTGGAGTCTGACTTAAGTGGGGTGCCATGCTGGGACAAGGATGTAACTGCAGTATCAGGCCTTATATTTGGTGACGGCTATAAGACTGCGTGTATGTGTGTTTATATATATTTACTCTATTTGGAAAAAGATATCTCTATTTCATCTATAGTATCAATATTTTTGCCATAATGCTGTAAAATGTAGATACACATTGTAAAGTTTAAAATATATGGCTGGTTTGGCGGTGAAACTACGAGTTGGTATAATTTTAGGGGAAGTGAGAGAGAATATTAATTAGAGGAAGGGGAAATAAAACATCTCCATTAAAAAGATGAACAAGGAAGCATGAGATGTGGGAGGAGTAGGGTAGGATAAATGTGTGTGTGGCCAGGGAAATGGATATACATCTGAGACTGCACTAGTGAATAACAATAGCCTGGGATTTAACTGCTATGGAAAATATAATCTAAAGATGATCATTTCAGTGTGTGGGGGGGGAATGACAGGGGGTGCATTGAACATAAAAGGATTAAATTAAACCAATGGGAATAAAAAAATCACATGAAATTACCTTTATAGAGAGTTGTTGGCTTTAGCGTGTAGGTGGTGTTGGTGTTCTGTGATATACAGAAGGTCAGACTGGATGATTTAGTGGTCCTTTCTGCCTTTATGGCTCTGTGACTGATTGTCACTGACTTCAGGTAAGTCCAGGATGGACTCACATCATCCCTGCTTTGGTCCCATGTAAGTCACACAGGAAAAATGAATACAGCCAGGAGCAGCAATGGCCAGAGAGCCCTGGTAGCATGTGTCTGTGGAGCAGCACTGCCAGCAAGCAGTGGCCAGAGCCACAACAGGGGTGCAGAGCCTCTGTACAGATGATTCTGGCCTCCTGAAGATATTTGGGGATCCATCTATGGGGCAGAGAAGAGCAAACCTCCTCCTCTGATCCTGGCAGGATAATTTGGTGTTATCTCTGCATGGAAATCCTTTTGAGATATCCATGTACAAAGTTCCCTCCTACAGCTTTTCAGTAGGAGGGTACAATGTGGCCCAAATAACTCCAAAATCTGATAAAATGGTGGAAAATTACTCTTTGAGCAAACAAATAATAATACAGTCCAGTCACACCTCACTTGCTGGCAAGCACTCAAATCAGCTTTAAGGGGTCACATACATAATAGAGTATTCACACAAAAAGCAAAGAGAAAAAAAGAAAAAGTAATTTTTTCTTGATTAGATGGTTCATCAGTTAGAAAACATGTAAAAAAATATTAGAGATGCTTATTACATGAAGGAATTCTAGATGAGAGTAAAGACAATTAACCTCTGGGAGGCAGAGAATGCTTTAAAATGTACTAACACCAGAGCATATAGTTGGAGGAATGAAACAAGAAATCTCCTTACTTAGCAGCTTTAAAAAGATGAAACTCAAAATGCAGTTAGGGCCTGATCCAAACCCTATTGAAAACTTTCCATTGACTTTGATCGGCTCTGAATCAGGGCCTTAATATGCCAAATCAGGGAAATAATAATAATTGTCACAAACAAATGAATAAAAGTTTTGCAACATGATTTTCATCTGAATTCCAAGAATTCATTATAGAAGGATATTTAAATAAGATAGATTTATCCTTCCCACCATTAGTAGAGAAAAAAATTAGAACTTGAAAAAAAAAGTATAACATCTGCTTAAGTTTTCAAAGCTATATTTAATATTAACTCAGGGAAAGCACCTGGACCGAATGGTTTGCACCAGAAATTCATAAGTGCTTCCAGATCAAAATCACCCTGATACTAAGGCATTCATCTACATAACTGAAAAAGAAAGCTCTTCTCAACAGTTCAGTTTAACTACTACTGGTATCTCTGTCTTAAACCAAGCAGAGAACCAATGAAATGTGAATAATCTCCTTGAACTATGACTGTAAAATATTCCTGCAAATTGAAGCTTTAAGGCTTGAGAAAGTGTTAATTAAGGCCCCTTCTGCAAGCTGTTGTGTGCAAGTGGAGCCCTGTATCCATATGAGACAGCTTGCTGAATCAGGGCCTAACCTTGTATATTCAGATCACACAGGCTTTGTAGCAAGGACAAATTTATTGGAATAATGAAAATTACTAAGGACTCAAACAACAACAAGAAAGAATCTAAATGCTGAGAAGGCCTTTGATAAGGTGGAGTGGGATTGCCTTCTAACAACACTAAAAACTTGATTTAGTTTTTATTTTTTAAATGGTTTAAATCAATATATAACAAACCTATGGCTAGAATTAGAAACATAAACATATCATCCTGCTTTTGTTAGGAAGAGGGTTCAAACAAGGCTACCCACTTCCTCTCCTGTTACTTTGTGACCTTCTTGAGAGCCTTTTGATCAGCTAATTTGAGATCATCCAACAATGTCTGGCATATTGGTGGTTGAATATAAAACAATGCTTTTACTGTGGTTAAATTTGGCTTTGAGCAAGGGCCAACGCAAGTCCTAAGTCTTCACTTAAGCTCTATTTAAAGGAAGGACGTAGAGTGATTCATAGGGCTTGTGAGGGCCTCTGAATAGGGCTGAATTTCACTCTGTATTATGGATGATGCTCTACTTTACAGCACAATCCCTAGTATGCCCTACATACTTTCATTAACTGAAATTTTAAACTCAGCAGGATACAGAATTAAAACAGGAGGAAAAAATGATAAACTTAAATTGAGAGGGCCACACCATTGAAGTAAAAACGTAAATTCTTAAAATTATTTTAAGAACTCTTCTTCAAGCTAGTTATGTATGAATATTTTTTCAAGTTCTAATTTTTGTTTCTTTGCCAGTGGTGGGGAGAGTAAATCTATCTTATTCTAAATATCCTTCCCTCTCACATAAAGTGATGGGAATCAGAAGTAACTCCCCTGAAGTCAGTGAAATTACAGTGTTTCATAACTTGTGTAAAAAGAGACGAGAACCAGTCCTCCTTGCTTTTATTCCAATACGTGATCTCATATACATGTTAAACTATTTCAAATAACATGCAATGGTAACAGAAACAGTGTATTTAGTCTCACCTGGCATATTTGCTTGTATTCATATGGGCCTGTCCAAAGCCCACTGGAGTCATATTACGTTAATATATAGAGGTTAAGGGCATATACAATAATCTGAAATATGATCTGTGCACGATGGGGATGATGTATAGATACTTTGGGGGCTATCACTTTGACTGTCCTAACTTTCTGTGCCTTCAAAAAAATGTTTTTAAAAAAAATTATTGTAATTTCCATAACACGCACGCAGCACTCCTACGGAGTCAACAGGGTTCTAACTGTGAGTAGTACACATATTTTCAATGGAAGATATACAGGCCTGATTCTGATCTTCTTTATTCTGAAGTAAGTGGAGTTACCATACGCATATTTTACACCAGTGTTCGTGAGATCAGAATTATACCCACAGCCTACAGAATGTTACCCGGTCCAGTGGTCATATGTTTCCATTAGCACAGCTTAGTATGGGCATTGGAAGTATCTAAGGCTAATTCATTCCTTTCTCAAGTCTCTTGAATTTCTATATTCGTTTTGATGGCCTACAATATGGCAACCATAACATCACCTTAATGTTTTTTCTCATTGAATGTGGGATCATTTGAGATCATTCAGTGCTCTATAATGTTTTTCTTGCAAGCAGAGATCCTTATACTGTATATGGACAAAAACTGCATTGCAGCTATCTACAGCCATGACAAAGAGAGAATATTAAAGCCTCTAGCTCAAAACATTCATCCTTGCTAATCTAGCCTGCAGAGACATTAGCTAATCAAGGCTTGATACTCAGTACAATAGGACAAGTGCAGTAAAACTACCTCTGTTATCCTAGTGAGTGCTAAGAGTTATCATTCCCATGGCCAAATTACAGGGTTTGTTTTGTTCTAACAAGGCCCACAGCATACAGGACTATAAACCGTAACAATGAATCTGATGTAGTGTGTGTGTTATCAACTCCCTAATAACTGTCTCTCTCTCTCCTTTTTTTTTTTTCCCTTTCCCACCCCATTTGTGTGAATTTGTCCCCTGGAACTCTTCTCTATCAGGCCCCTGCAGCTGCTGTTATTTTAGATATGGCAGGAAGTAGGTACCGGAAAACAGCAAGAGCTCACAGCACTCAGAAAAATCTAGAAATTCCTCTGCTTTACCCAAGGCTCTGGCTCCAATCAAAGCCAATTTGAAAAAAAAAAAAGGCGTAAGCAGACAACTGTGTCTGGGCTGCGTATGTCAGAACTGAGGTTTTAGCCATCACCTTCTGCAGGGTACTCCAGAGTTATTTGATACGGCTGTGTAAATCACAGAGTACTTGGCTCGGAGAAAAGTTCCACTTCAGTTACACTGTAGAGGTGGAACTGACACGTGTGCAGAACTGACTTCTGCTTGCACAGTCTTTAACCAGCTGAGAAAACCCCCTTTTGAGTCCCCAGAGACAAGTGCTTCTAAAAACTCATCCATTTTTATGCTATCCCCTCTCATGTCCCATGTACACATAAAGAGGATCCGTTTACAGGTTCGTCCAGTGTGTTTCTCTAAATGCATTTAACATCGCTTAGAAAAATACACTGGCCAAGGGTACTGACGGAAAATACAAGGCAAAGTCTCTAAAGCAGAAAACTTACATCATGATTGTTATTGTTATTTGAAAGTTTGGATGGAATACTACTTAATCTGTTCACTGCAGAAATTTGTAGCCATTTTGAATACATTCATTTTTGAATCAGGCTACTTCTAAAAACTGACTGAAAAAACAAAAGAAAAATGTAAAAAAGAAACAGACAGTTGATGGGTAACCCCCCCTCCAAAATCTTGCAATTCAGTAAGGGATCTAGTAAAAAAAAAAAAAAAATTAACCACCCCTTAGTCCTCCAAAAGATGTTACCTTTAGAACTGTGGGTTTTTTAATAAAGAAATCTTGATATTTGACACAGCAGATAAGGAGGAAGACGTCCGCCCACAGACATCTTACACCATTAGCAATCTAGTTAACATCTGTAAATGTTTTAGGGAGAGAAATTACATTTTAAGACATTTCTTTTTTAATTGCAGTCTCCAGATGAGATTTGTTAGAGCAGGGAAGTGTATCCCGTAGCGACTGATGTCAATAGTGAGCAGTCCCTAAAGCCAGCCAGGACTGGGAAAGCCATGCTGTTTGCTGCTCTTGGCACAGCTCCCTGCTTTCACAATGTCAAATTTAGACCCGCCTTTATATGCACTTTCAATTTTTTTTCCACAGTAGCTGTTGCCAGCAAGCTAAACTACCGTATATCACTCAGATTTAAGAACCTAAACTTTAAAACAAATTAAACTCTTGTTGACATTGTAATAAAAATCAGAATCGAACTGAACAGCTCGGTAAAAGTGCACTTCAATTATTTTATGGATTTAAGATTGTTTTCTAGGATTCCCAGACTCCCAATACAGCAAAGTTATTTCCTCTTGGCAGATCACTGGAAAAAAAATTGTTCAAGGGATAAAATTATGTGGCAGACACTAGGTTGAAGCCTAGAGGGAGGAAGTGGTGTCTCCCCAGCACCTGTAAATATTTGCTCTGTGTCTTGACCAAAAGAGCCTCTCATCCATACTCTGAAAAAAAAAATTCAAGGTATTTATTTCATGAGTAACAAAAAAAAAAAGGCTAAAAATGTTCATCTGGCGAAACTTGGCTCTTAACTATGTGTCTACGTGGTTTTTGAAAGAAATCAGCAAGATGAGTCTGACCCACCCTTTAGAACTCTATCCAAGTGCAGGTAAATGCATGTAGTGTATTAACTCCCTATCACTAGTGTCTATTCATCTTTCATCTCTATACTTAGCAGTAATGTTTGATATTCTTTTTATATTTTTTTTCTATTCTGTAAACTGGAAACAATGGAGGTTTCCACTGGATTAAATGCCAGGTTTCCATTCTTTATAACATTTCCTCTCAAAACAATTTGGAATGAAAGTATTTCAGATATGTGAGTAGACAGAAGCTACTGTCGATAATAATTTGTTAAATTAAATACTGTTTCGCAAAAGGTGTGGTGTACTGGGAATGCTATAGCATAGAGCAAACACAAATCAGTCTACACAATCTTTGATCAAAGCCTTTTTTGCAATCAACTTTTTTTTATTACACCAATAAAGTACCTTCTTACTTTTCTAGGGCCCAAACCTGAAATGTTCTGAGTTCCCAATTACTTCTGTGGGAGTTGAGGATGCTCAGCACCTGATACGATCCTGTTTTTACTTCCTGTCACAAGGTTATTTCTGAAGTTAGGGCCAAACCTTAGACACTTGGGCTCTAAGGCTATGTACCTAAGTCTATA
Source organism: Mauremys reevesii (assembly GCF_016161935.1). Lineage (NCBI taxonomy): Eukaryota > Metazoa > Chordata > Testudines > Geoemydidae > Mauremys > Mauremys reevesii. The sequence goes on along the minus strand of NC_052624.1, from coordinate 185,420,511 downwards.
TTTAGGCACCTTAACTAAGTGTTCTAGTTTTCAGAGGTGCTGAGCATGTGGAGCTCCCATTGGAGAGTTGGGAGCATTCAGCACATTTCAGGAGCAGGCCCCAAGTTTGTCATTATGGAGATTCTCTATGTCTGCTGTATTAGAAACTGGAGGTGGTTATCCCTTCCGGTTAAACTTCTGAGTCCATCACCCCAATTGACTTAGCATTCTGATAGAGGCAGCCAGTTTTACTCATTGTGTAAATAGATTTTTTAAAAGAAAAGGCTACTCATATATTTTTAAAGCTCTTTCAGACAATTTTATTGCCTAAATTGTCTCTAAGTCGATCAAAGTGCATGCAGAATTCCCAGTAAGTTTTTGTGTACTGCAGAATCATAATCCTTGCCAGGGGAACCCCATTGTAACTTTTCAGATCCCAACATGGTGAGATTTTTGAGTATTTCCAAGTGCTCAAGAAATAGCAGGACAGATCGTTGTGGCTGATTGTAAGTGATTGTTTAGAAAGTACAGTGCAAGTGTTTTGAATTATGTTGCAGCTCTTGAAGTGTGCTTGAAAAAAGAACATTCTATGTCTCTCTTGTTCAAGTGCCTTTTTCCTAGCTCTTCAAAGATGGAAGTCTTGTAGCAGGTTTGTCAGTGATTAGATCATGTGGCAGAATAAATCTCTCCTGTGAATATCAGTGCACTCAGCAGAGTTCTGTATGTAATGCTTCAAGCTAGCAAGTTAGGGTGGTTAGTTCTTCAGTTCTTACCAGTCAATGGAGTTTCTGCAGCCAGATCTGGTGTTTACTATATGACAATATCCCCATACAACCTTGTCAGTGCCATTCCCAGTGTCAACTAAGGGCCATTCGTTGGGTCCAGACAAGCTATGCTTGACGACAAGACCTGGGAGCTGGAAGGAGGGGCCAAAGCAAAGCTGTTTTATCACCATTGCAATTTCCTAATCCTGAGGCCTATTTGGCCTCCAGAGAAAATAAGAGCCACTTCAGAGCTGTTCTAATTTGTGCCTGGCTGCCAAGGAGAAAAGGTGTGCAGCAACACTCTGGTCCCACGCACTATATCCTGGCTATGCTAGTGGGGAGATCCTTAGCTGATGGCTTTAAAACCATGAGTGTGATACAAAGGGACCTGGGCGGTCTGAGGATCTGGTCTCTAGGTTCGGATTCTGTTCTCCCTTACACTGGTATAAATCCAGAGTAACTCCATTCAGGTCAAAATTTGGGCCAAATCCTCTGGGCCAAATTGACTAAAATGAGTTATATTAGTAGAGATTTTTACCCAGTTTAGTTACCTAGATGTAAAACTGCTGTGAGAGCAGAATCAGGCCCCTGAATTTTGCTCGTGCAAGGACCACGAACAGATAGAACATGTATGTCTCTTAGAATTCCAGGGGTTTTTAGTAATTGAGCTTTCTGTGGTTAAAACAAAATCCCATGGAATTAAGTGTAGTTCATGTTATGGTAAGGGCCCCGTCATCTTGCTACAGACACTTCGCCACAGACATCTGGTTTTTGTGACAACCTCACACCACTTTTGTCACATGACTCTTTGTCTGTGCCATTCCCGCCAGTACATATTGCCAATTTTAACTTCTCGCTCTGGTTTTAACGCCGGATAGGAATGACATACTCATGACCAAATGACTGTGACCAAATATTGTGTGAGGTTTTGTCAGCTATTCCCCAACATGCTGAAAAGTGAGTTGCTTCTGCTTCTCTGACACACCATCAACTCAACAATCTTATTAGCCTTTTTGCACAGGACAGCCCATGACTACACACCAAATCATCAATGGCTGTCCTCTCATCTTCAGACAGAAGAAATTATGTGCTGAATGTTGACAAACAGAATCAAGCCTTCAGCATGTATTTCTGATCACAATGACAACCTCACTCAAAATGTGCATGTGACATTTTGTTTGCAGGCACTGCATACTTGCCAGCACAAACACACCAGTGGTTTGGAAGACACATCAGCACCCAGCCTTGCACTCCATAAGGCACTCTGAAATCATAGAAGTATAGGGCTGGAAGGGACCTTAAGAGGTCATCTAGTCTAGCCCCCTATGATGAGGAAAAAATAAGTATACCTCCTAGACCATCCCTGAGAATGGGTGTTTGTCTAACCTGTTCTTAAAAACATCCAGTGACACAGAGCCTTCTTTCTGTATAACTTTGGTAACTGTTGTAAAAGCATCTAAAACTAAACCGAATTTGAGGGCTTACCCCTTAACCTGCCAGGGCCCAAAAGTGGAACAAATGCACAACAGAGTCCCAAGATGAGAGATACCAAAAATCCCTGTTAATTCAAGAAGACCAAAACACTGTTGGATTCATTTCTTCTCATTTTAAATCCTCATTTTCATAATTCTTTATTACTGATGTAAGTAACTTTCAAGAGCAAAAGTGAGGGGATGCCAAATTTGTGTGTAATGAAGGTGATTTTGCAACTAAAACAAATGGAGAAGCTCCTTAGAATGAGATATAGTGGAGAGACATGATTTGGAACAAAAAGAGGAAGCCTACCCCAGGGTTCCATGACTCTGTAGCTTATAAAGTCTCTGGGAGACTTATGATTAAGGCTACGATTTAGTCACAGCAGTCACGGATTCCATGACTTTATCGGACCTCCGTGACTTCTTCCACTTCAGCTGTCAGCCGCTGAAGCCAGGGCTGGAGGCGGGACTGTGCGCCCCATCCCTGCTGCAACTGAGGCTGGATGCTGGAACCAGGACCCTGCAGCCCCTGCCCTGCGGTTTGCAGGGGTGGGAGGCTGCAGCCAGGCTATGCACCCCTGTCCCGCAGCTGCGACCAGCTCCAGAGCAGGGGGCTGTGCGCCCTCCCGCTGTGCTCCATCCCCACAGCTTCTGCTGTGGGCTGCAGCTGGGGCTGTTTGCCCCTGCCTAGCGGCTGCAGTAGATGCCATATCACACCCTCATGGCATCCCAGAGCCCTGCGCCTTCCCTCCCCCACCACCTCCCGCTGCCGCCTGGACTTGGCAGGGCTGCAGCTGGACTGTGCGCCCCTGTCCCGCAGCAGTGGCCAGCTCCAGAGCAGGGGCTGCGCGCTCCCCGCTGCAGTCGCTGGAGCCGGTGCTGTGTCCCCCACCATTGCAGGGGGTCTCAGCCTGTCAGTCGCCGCCCCACCCATGGGACTCCATTCCTCCCCCTACTTAGCCCTGCCCCCCAGTTACTTTTAGTAAAGTCACAGACAGGTCACTGGCTCCGTGAATTTTTGTTTATTGCCCGTGACCTGTCCGCGACTTTTACTAAAAATAACCGTGACAAAATCTTAGCCTTACCTATGATCTCCTTGCTGAACTCCTTCCAGTGCAGTTGCTGCAGTATCAAGCCTTTGATTTTTGACTACTACAAATATCCCAACCATAGTGGGCTGCTGTACTTTGGTCCTTCACAGGCCATCTTTTCAGGACACCTTTTCAGCCAGGAGCACCTAATTACAACTTTGCCTGAGCAACTACCCATTTGTACACACAAATGTCAAGAGTGTGTGTGTGTGTGTGTAAATTTATCAACCTTAAAAATATCTAGGTTTAGCCTTTATGTAATCTACTGCACACATTGGGACAAATGTGGACCTGGTGTGAACATGTCAACTCCTATAAAGTCACTAGTGTTGCACCTGCTCAGACAAGGTTTGAATATGTCCTGTTATCTGTAGAAGCCATTTCTAGTTTTGAGGCCGATCTTGCGGTCATTGAATTCACTCCAAATTTTGCCATTGATTCAGTGGAAGCAGAAATGGGTCTTTTACTTGTTCCCAGATGTGAAAGGAAAAAGATACTTGATGAAAACTCACCTGTGACTCACCTTCTTTCGCACTACATTTTATGTATATATATTTTGTCTTATTCGATATGCCCCAGCTGCACCTGAGCTTGTCTTTTAAAAACACTAACAAAAGGCTGCTCATTGAAGAGTGTTCCTGATGATCACCAGGGGCCACCCTATTATTACATTAAGTCAATTAGAGACCATACATGTATGTCCTGTTGATTTGATTTAGAACTAACTAAAGCTCCAGTAATGTGCAATTACAAGAAACTTAATGACCCCTTTATATCAAATGCAACCTCCATGGCACCTAATATACTTTGATGAATTGCTCATTATGTGCAATGTTAGAAAAGCTTCTATAAAGATTAATAATTGTATAATCAATAGAGAAATTCAATCTTGTTTTAGCTCTTTTTAAACTCTGAAATCAATGGACCCTGTTTTGTTCCCCGCTTCCCTTGTGTACCCCCAATATGTGTGTGTGTGTGTGTGTGTGTGTGTGAGAGAGAGAGAGAGATGATATTTTGTAAGGCTAAGCCACTACTTTGATTATAATAGGAATTCCTCATCAGCCCTTCCTAACACATTTTAAAAAATGTTTGTTCTTTTTCTGTATATACTACTCTCCAGGTGTGCCCAGCTTTTTCTAGCATTGAGGTGTGTTTCTGGATACGTGATATGGACAAGTATTAAAGTGCCCTACCCGATATGTCCGTAGTGGTAACACTGAGATGTCAGAGTTAGTCTAACCTGCCTGGACCTCCTAAAGCTGAGTGTTAAGTACTCAAAGTCTGAAGCAATCCCTGAATATTTCAGTTTGCACCATATTTCTTAGGATAATCTGGTATTGTTGCCATATGGTACTGCTTGCAGCTGACCAACCCCATCCAAAATACCTCCTACCTGGGAAGGGGAGAGAATAGTAGATATGCAGGGTGAAATTACCCAGTTGTAGAAGGCCAAATAAGAACTGTGCAGTACTTAAGCTCTATTTTAAGGACTTAACTGGAACATGCTGGCCCTCTTCACAGGGATGAATTTCACTTCTAAGGAGACGTAAAATAGAACAAGAAAGGAAAAATAGTGCTGTGCTTTGAACTTACTTTCTCTAATAGGTTCCTCCTCACCACCTCCTTCTATCATCCCCCACCTTAAGTCAAGCACAAGTATCAAGTCACATTCTGTAGCTAGATTAACGGTGGCCCACATACATTAGATCTGGGCAATCTCCAGAACACTGGAGTTTTATTTTTCTAGATAGCCAGCTGCAGACATGCATATGCATGTGCATGTAGGGAGTAGGCGATAGTACCCTTGGAGCTGTAATAAAAGCCAGAGACAGTCGCTCCCAGATACTAAACTTCAGCAACATGCTTGGTACCTTGGTACTTGAGCTAGACCCTTATTCCTCCCCACCACGCCATGAAAATTACTAGTTTCATTACCCATTCCAGCAGTGGAGTTGAAAGTTGTTTTGACTGCGAGCAGGCAAGCAGGCAGACACAGAGAACTGCATGATTTTCAGTGCCACCTCATATAGCTACTTGACCGTCTTCCTTTGTTGCCTCTGCAACAGCTTTGACTAGTTTGTTGTAGAGGAGGCAGGGGCTGAGGGTAGTTAGTGTCCTTCACTCCCATGTAACTACCTGGTTCGCTGGAATGGCAGTCAGTACCCCTGTAATCATAGGCAAAGCAGCCACAGGCTAACCATTACTAATATTTTCTCATCACTAGTTTATGTGAGGACCCATATGAAGCTACAAAGCATATGGAAGTAGAGCATGTCTGTGGCCAGTTCTCTTTGCAATTGTCATGCTTTTATCACTATATGGCACTGGGGGATGTACTTGTGAGTTAAGACTGTGAGATTTCACTGAGATAGGGTATAAAGTGTGTGAATGCACCCACACAGAAAACCGATGCAAAACTAAAATGAGTCAGGATCTTATCAGTTGCTTATTGTGTAGTTCGGTTGGTTGTTGAGATAACGCTGGTACTGTTGACTTGCAACATAGTCAAATAAAATGTGGACACTTTACAACCTGGTACAATTTTGTGCTGTTTAGCTTGTGGTCCAGGATTAAAATTCTGAGAAAACAGCAAAAATTATATGGTCAAAACTTTTCAAATGTGGGAATCTAAAGATAGGTGTCTAAATACTTAAATAAAAGTGGCCTGATTTTCAAAGATGCTTGTCTCCATGGGAGCTGCTCAGTTCCTCTGAACATCAGGTGGCTTTTATTTATGGTTATTTTTTGTTTGTAAAATGTTTTGAGATCCTTGGATGGAAGGCCAATTATTTCAAATGTTGCTAGCTCATGATTTTATCATGAGTCTTGTGATATTCAGTGTTTTTCTTAAAGCCCCACCTACTGGAATCAGGAGATGGCATGGAAATCTCAACTTTCATTAAAAAAAAAAAAATCTAACCTGTCATGCTTGGGGAGAAAACATGAAGCTTGTGAAGCCTAAATGCTCAGCAACCAGGAGCCCCACAGTGTGTTATTTTGAAAATCTCATGATTTTTAAGACAGAATCATGATATTTGGGGGATTTAAGTCATGATTTTTGAATCCTCAGGGTGCTGTTTTTCTGCCCTAGGAAATAAAATGGAAGGTAACATTGAGGGTATATCTACACTACCCGCTGGATCGGCAGGCAGCAATTGATCCAGTGGGGGTCAATTTATTGCGTCTAGTCTAGACGCAATAAATCAATCCCTGAGTGCTCTCCCGTTGACTCCTATACTCCAGCACCATGAGAGGTGCAGGCGGAGTCGATGGCGGAGCGACAGCAGTCGACTCACTGCAGTGAAGATACCGCGGTGAGTAGGTCTAAGTACGTCGACTTCAGCTACTTTATTCACGTAGCTGAAGTTGCGTAACTTAGATCAACCGCCCTCCCCCCTACAGCTCCCGCAAGTGTAGACCAGGCCTCATTGTCAGTTAGAACTGGTCTGAGTCATTTCATTCCAAATGTTAGGGAGTGAAGCTGCATCTTCTGTAGCAAAGACGTCTGTATGCTTGGGGATGAAGACACACCCTCTCTTCCATCCCACCCAGCTTCTGTCACCACTGATCTTGAGCCTCAGCAACATTATGTGACATTCTCATGAGTCTTTTGTGGCGTGGAAATTCCATATAAAACTTGCAACTGTGCCTATTTTGTTTCTCTTACATGTGCTCTTAGGAACGTAAACACATGATTTTGGTTAAAATGTGGTTTATTTGTCCCCTCGCTGCTTTTTGTGTGTCGACTGTGGCTTGCATCATGTCGGGCCAAATCCTGTGGCCTTTACTCAAGCCAAATCCCTGTTGAACTCAGGGAGAGTTTTGCCTGAGTGAAGGCTGCCACTTATATCCTGTCAAGTTTAAACTTCTGCTTTAAGAAAAACAGTGTCTGATCACTGTTGCCCTTAGAATATAGGAGGGAAAGGTTATAGAATATAACTTAGAATATAACTTAGAATATAGAAGGGCCAGATCCTAAGCTGGTGTAAATCAGTGGAGCTCCCCTGACTTCAGTGCTGTTTCCAGCAGCTGAGGGTCTGGCCCTAAAAATGTATAGAAAAGAGACTCAAAATGCTCCCAGGCTTTCATCTGTGGTGGATGAAAAACATAAAGCTAGCACGTCTCGCTTGACGTGGTATGGTAAGGCTGGGGACTGGAACTCATTTAGAATGGGCACCCAGTCAAAAGTCCCAGTCAAGTTACTACCACACAATGTTGTCACCACACTTCAGTGAGGAACTTTTCTCTGTTTAACCCTCCACAATGCTTCCACTGTGGAAGTTTTTGCATTATTTGGAGTTATCGGGCTAAATAAGGAAACAGGTAGTGCAGGTAGGAAAATTATTCCATGTTAATGGCTGACTGTCACGTCTAACAATACTATTCATCCATGCCAAACCTACATTCATAGTGAGGATCATGTTTTATTAAAACCTGCTACTTGTTGTCACTCACTTGCTCCACTGTCCTATTCACTCTTTCCAAAAATAGCATGCCCCGTGGTGATGGCTTATTATGATTAACAGATAAAAATAAGTTTAAGGTTTAAATGCATCCAGGACACCTGAGGTAATACAAGATCTGACTTCTGCATGGAACGTGTGAAGTTATATTTTCCATTGCTTCACAAGACTGGGGTTTGGGGGTGGTTTTTTTATGTTTTGTTTTGAATTCAGTAAGTTTTAAAGTGATCTGTGGTTTCATGTTGCAGATTTCCACCTCAGGAATTAATATCACCACTTTTTGATTATTTTTTTTTCTATTCACAGCATAGTTCCTGCTTTTAAAACACAACTTCTAACAAGACCATTTTTTCCAATCATTGTTATATTATAGATAGATAGATAGATGATGACATTTATCCATAAGAGAGAATTGCTGTTTATTAAAAGGGAGAGGAGGAAGGCTCTCTGGCAACAAAAGTAGGATTCTACTGTTTCAAACGAGTGCACACCAGGAGCTGTATCTATTTACTAACTGTCTATGTGTTTATATTTAGCCACTTCTCTTTAAGAAAAAAAAATCAACAGGGGAGGCATTTTCCTTTTGGTGTTTCTATTTCCTACTTGTTAATTTGTGACTTCAGACTCCTCATTGATGACGCTAATGTACTGCATTTGAAATAAGGGCACATGATAGTACAGGAACCCTAAGGATCTAGATTTGAAGTCTCCAATGGAAAAATCAAAGGACAGACATTGTAGGCAACAAAAGCAAATGCCATAATATGTTACATTACTAAAAGAAAACATAATATTAGTGCCAACCTCATTGTCTCTAATGTTCTGTTTCTTTGGATATAGCTTTTATTTTTATTATTCATTTGCCAAGTGCAGACAGTGTGCTCAGTACTGTACAAAACCGAGAAGAAAATGCTGTCTCTACTCCACAAAGCTTGCAATCTCTGATCTGCTGAAGTCAGTGGGAATTTAGGACACTTAGCCCACTGAAAGATTAGCTTCTAAACTCAGTACACAGCAGAATCAATACATAATTTTATACATCCATAACACGAACAGAATGAATTGTTTGAGAATACAATCGGTGTCTTTTTTTTTTATTTCTTTTGGCATAATATATGTTCAAGTTTAGGTAGCTTATTTTGTTCAGGTCCAGTTTTGCAATCTACTATTGTTCTGTTCCATCTTAAAGGTGATGATCCATACTGTTCATAGTTAAGCAAAATGCACACAGTATAACACTGCATATACAGACAACATAACAGCTGTTAACAAAAGCCTGATCTGAATACGATGCGATAGATTCCTTTGAACATGCTGTATAACCATTCTTAACAATGGGACAAAAAACTGGATCAGAAGAGACTTCACAGCATTTAACTGTTGCTATCTTCATTTGCATAAAAAATGCACATGTTAGTGACTCACAATATATGTGACTAACTGAAGGTCTTTTGATGCCACTTTGTTTTAAACATATCAGACTTCTTTAAAAAGAAACAGAGTACAGTAAAATCCTCCTGATCAATATAAGCCCTCAGGCATTTCCTCTGTAAACCTCCATCAGACTTCCTCTTGTGATTATTTTGCAGCCTTGCAGTGACTTATGTAGAGAGCTACACGTGCGGGGAGGAAAGGAGATGGGGAGGGGGTGCAGATGGCAGCGCATGGAACAGGTGACGTACAGTGTGCACATCTATACCGCTGCAACCCTTTCTGCCTTAATAACTTGGAAGCACACAGAAGTCATTCTGTTCTGCATTTTAATACAGCAAGATATTGGTAATGGCAGGCCGTGTCTCCTTTTGTAAAATTAAGAAACACCAACACTGTTACATTTGTAATCTCAAAGTGCAATCATTTGTTTATGTAGCATTACTAGTACTTGTACCGGGGATGGGGGTGGGGTCACTGAAGGTAGCTTCTTGCCTGGAGCAAAAAGACATCAGTAGTGGTTTGGGTTCTTTATAGGTAAAGTGTGTAATCGGAAAGGAATGTAACTATAACCCACAGCCTCATTCGGCATTCTGATGATACAAAACTCTCAGGCCCCGATCCAACTCTGCTGAAGTCAATGGAAAGTCATTTATTTCAGTGGGCTTTGGATCAGGCCCACAGTGCTGTCTGACAAACTTGCCAGCTTCAACCAATCAGAAACTTGAAACATAATCAGGGAAGGAAGGTGAACAAGGAAAGTTGTGTTAATGTCAAATTCTCTCTTGCCTACATCCTAATCGAGTACTTAGGCTTATTGTAACATATTTTAAAAAATCAGTGTTACCTATCTTACATCATTACCCGAGAGTTAACGCCAGCTTCTTACCTGCTGTAGGCTACAGCTCCCAGCCCAAGTGAGGGCCACAGAAGGGCCTGAATGGAGCAGGACCGGTACAATTCTGTTGCAGAGGCAAGAGCAAAAGCAAAGAGGCCTCTCAAAGGGCATCAACACCCCCCTGAGCAGTGTAGCACACAGCATCACGGCGGTTCTACTCAGGCAGTGTGCAGGGAGAAGGATGTAGGCACTTGCACCTACAGCTAAGCAAAGTAGCTCTGTGGTAGCAGAAATATTCCTGGGTAGGCGCCTTGAACACTTCATGAAACAGAAGCTAGGAAGTGTAAGTAGGGGGCTATTATTTGTAATAAAGTTCAGACATATCAGGATACATTCTCAAAGGGGCATTGTCCTGGCTTCTTAATCTACAGAGGCAACTTTCTACATCTACGTTTTTGGAATCTGTGGCTCTAAAGTCAGTTGTTGTTTTGGAGTCTCTTTGGGAACATTTGGCCCTTGATACACAGTATAAGATTGTAAAGCCATAGGGGAGCTGATCCAGCAGTCTTTGTGCAGCAAAGACCTTACCCCAGTAGTTTATGGACCGGTTTCACATTGGCATTATTCCCATTTTACATCTATGTAACTCCTTTGATTTGAGTGGCAGGACACCGCACAGGGGTGTATCAGACTTGATGTTGAGTGTGCAAGGAAAGCAGAACTTGGCTTAGGAAGAATAAATATTTTATTAAACCAAAGTGCAATATTGTTATCTCTATTCAAAGCAGTAGTCAAATATAAGGAAGCAGAAGTTTGCAGAAAACTTTTCCTTTTATTTATGTTTGATGCGAATCCATGTATAGACCAAAAATTTAAAAGGTATTTCATTTCCTATAAAATTCCTATCCATATAAGGAATCCATGTTTCTTTAACTATATCCGGTTGCCCTGTTTAAAAAACAGGAACTTTACATGTTGCATCCATGAGATATTGATTTTGCTATTTAGTAAAACAAAAGTTTCCATTTCAAGGGCATTTTAAAGCAAAGTTAAATATAAGAAGAAAAAACTCCTTATTAAACTAAATTGTGGTGTAACAGCTCACCACATCCTGCTGCAATGGCATCTGATGTTTAGCAAAGGAAAGGTTTCTCTTTCAGGCTTCTGACAGGTACAGCGGTCACATGTTACCTGCATTTCTCAGCACTATTATTTTTTTTACTTGATGTCAGTGGAAAAGCTGAACATGAAGATGGAAAATATCTGTTCAGAGAGGGCATTGTGGGGAACTGTAGGTGTTAGCTACCAAAGCAACAATGCCTACCTCTTTCTTCCCTCCGACCCCCCCCCCAAAAAACACCAGAAAAACAAACTAAAAAAATCTGATGACAAATGCACTGTAAATCATCATACTCAGCTCTTTGAATTGACAGGAAGGAATCTGTTGTTCTATAGGAACTATTGTTCTAGACTAGGCATTGAAAGTTAGAGTGTTTTGTTCTATTCCAGATCTGCCACTGAGGCCAAGTCTACACTGCAGACTTCTGCCTACATAGTTATGATGGTCAAGGGTTTGAAGAGGTGTGATCCTTGACTGACACAGCTCTGTTGGCACAATTCCCTAGTGCTGACGCAATTTACCAACAAAATTGCACTTTATCAGTATAGCTTGTTTCACTATTGTTTTACTATACTGCTACAAAGCAACAAACGAGGAACATTTGCCCAGTATAGTAAACCTGTATATCTATACCACCATAGCTTCCCTATTGTAGACATAGCCTGAATTACTGTACGACTTCTGGCAAGTCAGGGCTTATCTACATGGAGCAGCAATGCGTGCAAGAGGGATGTGATTTCTAAAGCACATCAACATGTTGTGCACTAATTGGCCCATGTAGACCCTACTGGCACAAACTAAAATGCCTACTGAGCATTAATATAAATGGGACTACATTAATGTGCACTAGTAAACTTTTAGTTCATGTTAGCTGGGTCTATATGGGCCAGCTAGTGCACAGCATGGTGCACATTAGAAATCACACCCCTCTAGTGTACCTTGCTCTTCTTTGGAGACAAGCCCCTAGTTAATTCTGCATGCCTCGGTTTCCCCGTGTGTAAAATGGGTATAATAATACATACCTTACCAGAGTTCTATGATTGTTATTTTAATTGCTGTGTGTAAAGCCATTAGGTAACATGGATTATGTGAGTGCAAAATACTGCTACTACTGGAATGTTTTGGCAAGTGAGCAGTCATGTGCCCTGTGTTATTTGAACCCAAAGACCAAGTTTGCTTTAGAAATGAAACTCCAACATAAGCCAAAATATTCCTTGTGCTACTTACTCCATATACACCATACCACCTCGTTTCAGTAACAGATTTGCAATCCAAAGCTTGCCCATACATGAGAGCAATAGGTGACTCTCACTGAACACGTTGGATTTTTTGCTTGACGAGAGGCAACTAAGAGGGAGCAGGAGCCATTCCATTAAGGTCTGCATAGCAGGAGTGCATTTCACTTGCTGTGTGGAGCCTGGTTGTAGCCATATGGTACTGACAGAAGAGGAGGGTTCTTAATAAAGGTGCTAGACGCATGTAGCTGGAGAAAGTGCAGAGTGTCATTAGTCAGTCGCAGCAAACATCACATAAAAGAGCATGTCCTTTGGTCCTAGACCGCACATACATGCTGAATGATTTCTGCCTGCTCACACCCACTGAAGGGCATTCCCTCCCAGGCTCAGGTGCTTTAGTGGGCAGCAAGGGAAAGCCCGCTCTTAGCATACTTCTGCTGTTCCTTCCCCTTTTATCTTTTCAGACAGATGTTATTTTCCACTTGTGTCTGTATTGTTACACTTACAATCTTTCAATACTTATTGCTGGGCAATAAGATAGAAATTCTTTTGCATCAAGCCATCCTTTGTTCCTCAGTGTAAACCTCATTCCAGTACACGCTTTAAAGGACTCGTTCTTTTCATTGATTGGCAGGGTAAAAAAAAAAAATGAAGTAAAGAATCACACAGAAAAGACTTGGAGACCTATCCCTGAATTCTCTATAGGTTACAATAGATGAGAGTGATGTGGAACCATGCTGCCAGCTATTATATTGGTTCTTTATCACATCTCAGTTCCCTTGTTTTGGACATCTTGTGGCTATCCAGTGACAATGGCTACATTGTAGGCCAGGTTCAACTATCTCTTGGGTATCTGTTGGCATGGTGGAGCGGCTGTCGTTCAACAGATGTGTTGCTATACAAGAAAACTGTGCATGGTCATCACACCTAGAAAACAGTGGAAGTCCACCTATAGTGAGAAAACTATATATAAGGTGAGCATGAAACCTCAAACCCTCATCCCCCTGATCCCCAGTGACTTCAAGAGCTCCCAGATTTGGCCCTGATACTATTGGGTTTCATTATTTGAGTTAAACAAGATGTTGGTGAATGGCAGTTATGATCTAGTGAACTAAGCATGGGGCTGGGAGTCCTGGGGCTGGATTCCATTCCCAAACGCTAGGGGATTGCTGTCTGACTTTGAGAGAGTCACTGAATAGCGATTGGTAACATTTTCAAAAGCATTTCAGTGACTGAGGGATCCAAAGTCCTATGTTCAAAAGTGACTTAAGGCACGTAGGAGCCTAAGTCTCACTGTAAGTCAATAGCTCAAAAAGCCAAAGGTGCTGAAGTCATTTTTGAATATACAACTTAGCTCCTAATTCAATTAGGGGCTTTTGAATTTTTTTCCCGTTTGCCTTAGTCGGTTTTTGCTGCTTTTTGCCCTTTCCTTTGACATCTGTGTCAGGTATTCCAAGTTAAAGTAAATCACACTTTCCTTGACTAGACTACAGAACATGACATGCTCTTGGCCTGAGAGTCAGGAGATCTATGTTCTACTGGTTTTCCCACTGACTTATGTGGGGAAGCTCCTTGATCTCACTGCCTCAGTTTCCCCATATGTGAAATGTTGATAATTAATAACACCTATCTACCTCCTTTAAAGAGCTATTGTGAGGATAAATTAATATTTCTAAAGCACTATATATAAAGGCTAAGTGGCAGTATGAATAATATCTGATTATTATTCAGTGTGAAAGAAGCAAAGGTGTAACTCTATATCTGGCCCTCAGGTAGTTTGCACTTGTTGCCACATTTTACATGCCATATGATTTGTAGTGTAGCCAGTGTTGCCAGAGATGCTTATCAAGGTAACTTCCTTGACAAGATTGTCATGGAAAATCTTTCCCACAGCGTAAGTGTTTGCGTTCGGGGAGAGGTGCAGTTTGGAAAGCTGTCCTGAGCCTTGCAACCTGTAAGTCTGTGGTATTATTACCCTTAATATGCTATGTGCAACGTACCTCCTTGTCACAGTGCCGGGGCTGTGGCCTAAATTGGTTTCCACTGGTTACTAGTATGAAAGATACGCTCCATGGCACCATCAAAAGAAGTGTTTGTGTCTTTACATGTCATTTCCATACTGCTCTTATAGGTTTTTTTAAAATGAATAGGTAATCACCAATACCACTGCTAGTCCATGGCTGAAGAAGGACCTGCTTATGAATTGGTATCTATCAATCCACTGACCACCTTCTGGGATTCAAATCCTGACTGATTCGTGTACTGTTGGTATAACATGTGCAATAGGTCTGAAGAAAAAACATGTTCAACAACTAATTGCTTCAGGAAGTTGATTTTAGCCAGGCCTGGCTCTCGCGAACAAACACATGGAATTATCTGGATGGCAGCGAACTGCAGCCCACGAGCGAAGGGAAATTTGGGCTTTTCCATGATCATTCCATGACGTGGGCATGTGTTTCCGCCTCCCAGTAATGTTAGGAAACTCAGCAGCAATGACAGCCTCACTGATGGCATTTTGTCTATCTTCATGTAAATCAGGTGGTGGCAGTGGTTGCAGGGAGGTGGGGTGGAAATAGAAGGGATGTTGTGCAGTTCACTGTAGATGGCCTTTGCCAGGTTCAGTCATTTCCTGTCCGTCTGCCAAAAATCACAAGCTGATAAATGGACATAGGTTGAGTGTGGGAAACTATATGGGTTGATGATCTTTGGAGGAGAGGGAGGGTGGAGAATGAAAGAAGAGTCACGAGTAAAGAAAACAATGCTTTTATCAGTGGAGATGCAGTCTGACTGGCTGATGCTGAGATAATGCATCTTGCTTGTTCTTTTCTTCAACTTCTGGCCAGGGTTTGAACTTGCCCCTGCCCAGCTCTCAGTCTTTATTCACACATTCGTGGCTGTTGATCAACATGAAAGGAGAGTCTTTTTATTCATTTTACAGCCACCAGTAATGGACAAACACACGCACACACATTTTTATCATCATCATTATTATTATTATTTATTAACGATACCACACTGTGCAAGAGTCCACATGCGTAGTCCTGTTCTGCAGAGGCATTGCAGTTTCAAGTGCTCAGTTCAGCACCCGGCAGCTTTGCGTTTTGCGCACGCCACTCTTGTGGAAAGAGAGCTAACAAGCAGTCCTATGGGCTATTTGCATGGAGTAGATAACATATTTTAAGACTTTCTAGGGTTCGTTACTTTGAGCTTCAGAGCTTGTTCTAAATTACATGTTTTTACTTGTAACTAATTTAAAATGTTAAATATGTTTAATGCAATAGAAGACCCAAGATGCTGCTCTTTTTGTGATGTATTTTGCATGTTAATAACCATGGTTAATCCTGCTCTTTTGCACATAGGTCAGCCTATATCAGTTACTTACTAATGTTACACTTAGTGTTCTAAACGATAGTGAAACCATGAAGAAACTGATACAAGCTTCATTTAACGTATTTTACAGCAGAAGAAATAGTAAGTGTACAGCAGTTTCGTTCTAATTGTTCTTTTTTTTCCCCTTGTGTTCTTTCTTTACAGTAAACGAAATTATCAGGAATGACCTCTCCAGCACCAATGTCCATTCAGAGCTTGCAATACTGGACTAGTTCAAATCCATACACTTTTAGCTCAGCTGGTATATCAGCTACAGCACAGAGCTGTCGTAACTGAATAAACTGAAGACATTACCTGGTACCACTCTGATCTTCTGCCTTACTGAGTGTTAGGAACTGAAGATTTACCTCTTGCCTACAAAGAAGTATCTCTTCAACCAACGAAACATCTTCTTTAAAGAAAATCATCTCAAGAGGAGAAAAAAAGGGGAGGGAATAAACTCTAAGATGGCACATTTCATGGGATAAAACTGGGAAATTCAACAAAACCTGATGGCTTGTCCCCAGCACTGAGCCTTTTGGCACCACTGGAATTCAACCCTGGAAGTGCCTTATTTTACCAGATTGTGGCATCAGGACATTTTTAATAGGCTTTGAATTTTCTACCATAAAAAGTATTTGTAGGTGCAGAAGCTATAACGCTTGCATTCTGGCAATTGATATTTTAAAAATCACAAGACAGCCGGTTGGAAAGGGAATGACATCCCTGCTCAAAGTCAAATACATTTATGAATTCCAGAATTTCTTCAGCTTTTCCTCTGCTGTAATGTACAGCCTGTTGCCTTATTCTCAGTGCATTTCAAAAGCCTCCCGATTTGTCATCTCAGCTCTTTCTTTTTTTCATATACCGTCCTTATTCTCTGCTAGTGAATCATAGGATTGTTAGTCATAGCATGTTAAGATTTTGATTTTAATCTGGCTTCAGTCATAGCACAAGTATGTTGAATAGCACAAAATAATACGGTTGATGGACAAAAAAATTGAAATCTATCTATTACACGATAGATGTATGTGTATGCATGTACATACATTCTAGTATATATGCATATATTTATATATGACAAGTAATATAGGTGATTGCCTGGCGAGGGCACTGAATTCAGCAATAATTTCCATTTCTGCGAATGCATTTCAGATCCCAAACAATGTTTCAGCTACTTCTGTTGATGGTTTGTTACACCTAAGACAGGTATGCATTTTCTTTCCTCATGCAGTTAAGCAAGCACTTTAGACAGTCAAGAAGGATGCATACAAAATACATAATTATTTACCAAATGGCAAAATATGAATTAAAGAAATTGTAAATACCATTATGAAAGAGTGTAAAATATTTGTTCAATTATAAGATTATTATTCCATGGAAGCCTTATAATTCTCTGCTACATGTACGAAAAATATTACCAAAAAACAAATGTTTAATATGCAATGCTGTACAATATGTTTTCAGATTAGCTAATGTTTATGGCGCACCAGATAGGCTTATAGCGTAGTCTTTAACATTGTATTTTGTACAATCAATTGCTTATTATATAACTAGCAATGACTTCTTATTTCATATAACCAAAAAAAAAATAGAGAGAGCATGGTTTAATTTAAAAATGTTTAACGTTAATATTGTGCCTTAGGAATCAGCGACCCCTACTGGAAATATGCCTGAACAACACCTCTGTGTTGAGGTCGTAACTAATTAACCACAACGTTATAAAAATTGAACAGATTTCACAAAAAAGTGAAATTCTCCTAAACATTTTTTAAATATATTATTCTGTACAATTATGTCTTACTTTCTTTTTTTTAAAATATTGAAAGCCATATATGTCATATTTGCACATTACTGTGAAGACATGAGAATATAATATGGCTCTATGTACATATTATGCTGTTTCTGGTCCTGATAGTAGTCTGTAATTCCCAATCTGTTTAATCCCAGTTATTTACCCTGTGTTTAGCATTGTAGAACTTGCATGAAACATTTCTTGTAGACTGCCATATAAAAAAATAAAAAGTTTGACAGATGTCAGCTTAACTTGTAGTTAGAAAAATAGATCCAATAAAGCAAGTCTGGAAGCTAGTGTTAGAGTGGTTCATTTTATGTTATCTTGAAAAATCTTCCTTTCTCATATAAAATAAGCATTTTTACATTATATACATATATACATATATATCACACGCTCTTCTATTTGAAGCTATTTGCATCCTGCTGCAGCCTACTAATATGCTCATCTTATTAGAGAAGTAAATGTCTTTTGCCAACAGAATCACACTTTTTTCTCCTTCTTTTAAAAGACATTACTGCCAAAGAAATAAAAATTGATATGTGATATAATTCTCAGATACTATTCACTCTGTACTTCAGAAATGTCAATAAAGTGTGAGTGGAGGAACCTATTACAGAAATATCCTTGGTGAGGCTTTGAACCCCTCCTCCCACACACACACTGTCTGCATTTCTGCAATAACTTTAGCAAGATAATCAACTGTATGTTTTGAATATGTTGCACCTCCTTTGTCCTTAATTTTTATTTTTCTTCTTTAACCTATTTTGAAAAAAAAAATCTGTTACTTTTAAGCCTGGATAATGGAAGATTATGCATCTCTTGTATATGTATTCATAAAATAAAAAATGCAAGCAGAAATCTTTCCCTTATGAGTATGATACCTTGTGTTTGTACGTGTGTTGTGGTTGTTAATTTTATTTTAAAAAAACTGTTTTCACCAGGTTTATTTTTTTTGTTTGGTTGGGGGTTTTTTGTTTGTTTGGGGTTTTTTGAAAAATAATGGTTCTGAACTGAGCAATTATTTCCCTGGGAAACAGTTGTTAAAACTTACAAAGTGCCCTTTGCATGTATGTTTAAAAAACAACACAAGCCATTTTCTTTTCTCCATGGATGATTCTCACCTTTAAAAATCCCTAACAGATCAATTTTGAAAAGGAATCAAACAGTACAATATTAGCCTTGCAATCAAATATTTGCATTGTCATTGTATTAATTGCACCACTTTCTGTTCTGTAACCCCCTGGAAGCCTTTCTGAAGTCTATTAGCTGCAGCGGGCAGGATTTGGCCCTGCTGTTTTTAATTCAGCATATGAATGAGGTCTTTATGTTGGATTGGGGGTGTATTGCACACACATAAAGAAAAATTCACTTCACCAAGCCTGTGGGCAGTCTATCTTGCCAAGAGCCAGGATATAGAAGCTTTGTAGTATGGTACCTCGCCCCATAGAATGTTTTGTTTCTTCTGAAAAAAACTAGGAGGATGTGAACATAATCAAAGTTTGGCTGAACTCTCTGAGTTTCTGGGTCATCTCATCAGATGCTGCAGTTGTATGTTACACTGTAACTATGTAACACTGAGTCATCCAAATCACAGGAAAAAAACTGAAAAAAACGGATATAAGTTTATTTGAGTTTAATTAGGAAATATACATAATGAACTACCATTCCACAGTCACCATGACCCTGATTCAGTAAAGCATCTATAATCAGGAAAGCTCTTATGCATGTGCTTAAGTGTTCTACTGAAAAAGGGGTGGACCTATGCATGTGTTTAAATGCTTTCCTGAAACACAGCCTATCTTTGCTTTGCATTTTGTCTTTAAGTTTAGTCTGAGACATTCTCTAGAGATGATATTCAGCCTGCTCTTGTTCCTGTTGAAGTCAATATCAAAATCCTCATTTGACTGCAGTGAGTGCATGATCAGGTCAATGGCAAATCCTGGCGGTGGCGTGCAGGATATGTCATGCCACAGAATAAAGCTGACTGCATCCACACTGTGGTGTGTAGCTACACATATCAGTGAAAGGCTCTGGTCGTGGGGCGCATCGGGCAAATCTCCACTTGTTTCTCCATCTGTAAAATGGAAATTATAATATTTTCCTCACAGAGATGATGTGAGGATTCTTGTTGTGAAGTTTTCTGAAGATGGACATAGTAGGTAGCCTATTACAAATTCTTTGCTACCATTCTATGATTGTGGCCACATTTTATACAAAAATAAAATGTCTGCTCACACACTGAATTCATTTGAGCCACATGTTTTGGTCACAATGCTACCTGACTTTGTATAAGCTTCCCTTTTTTTCCATTGCCACGAATCCCCAAGTCATAATACAGCAGACCCAGCCATGCCAAGTACATCAACCACATCTTGACCATAATTCTTTAAGCAAAAAATTGTCTTTAACAAATTCCTAGCTGACTACATTCATTCATAAGCAAAGCATAAAGTGAATCCCACACATACATCTGGTACTGTTTGACTAAATAGTCTTCCTGGAACTGCGCCTTCCAGATTTCCCTCTAGAGCTGAAAATGGCAAATTTCAAGGAGTTAAATTCCTTGGATAGCTCTGCACTGCCATGAAGCTAAACTTTCCTCTACCATGTGTGTAATTTTACTGTGTTCATCTTTCTCATTTTACTGAATTTGTCTCAATAAAAAAACAACCAAACAAAAACACTCTAGTGAAGTACACAGTTGAGGAGAGAAGTCCAGGGCAACAGCATAAATCATGCTCAGGCAGTCGTCAAATGGGTGTTTTTATAAATTTTTAAAACATGCCAATTTTTCAACATCATGTGCAGATAACTCATTGGGCTGCTCATCAAAACAAAGCATTCCCAGTTTTTCTAACTCATGCACATTTCTCCAACAAACAGATTGACCACTTGACGGTTTTTTATTTGCCTGCATTTTTTCTGCTTTTTCAGTGACCAAGTATTATTCTTTTCTAACTCATTTGATCCTGTTTCAGAAAAAAAAAAAAAAAAGTCTTGATTCTGCTCTTTTCAGGTAGCCAAATTGTATGTTCAGTGCAGATCAGTTACAGATTCACGTACGGTTGGATTCAATTATCAAGCCACTCCTGACTCCAAAACCAACTTTTTTTCTCTTCTTTTTTGGCTAAGACTATATTTTTGGATTGTGCAAACCTGAGGAGATTTAACAGCTGGAAAGAGCTGAGCATCCAAGATTTAAACCCACTGGTAATATTTCTGATGCTTATGGTATACCATGTGAACCTTGGCTTTTACTATTTAAGTCAAAAAGCTGCTTATCCTGGTGCTCATTTAGCTACCTAAACTATAGGGAATTAGGAGTTAACTGTCTGAATGTGCTGATAATTCAGTTTAGTCATTTTAGGGGATGCCAATGTAAACAAAAAGCCGAGGGGGGGAGATATGTGGGTTCCAAATACTCACATGGCATCCGTTCTGCCCTCCCAAAATGTAGAAACTCTTTCAGTCCCACATGTTGCTCCTGAACCCATTTGTTGCCCCCATGTCATTGAACAATAGACAGATTCTGGAGAGAATATAACATAATGTTACAGAACATATTTGCAACAGACATCAAATATCTCATGACCAAATTTATACCTACTGGGGCAGATTCTCCAGTCTGGACTTCATGTACCTGGTGCAGTTTGGGGATAAGGTTTGAAAGATGCTTTATTTCATCTTTGCTCACCCTAGTTCCTAGGGTCACTGGGTACTAGGCCAGTCCCCTGGAAAAATTATTTTAGCTACCCACCACCAGAGGCAGTTCCAGAAGCTGGAAATTGGTGTGCAAGATGGATGCCCCTGTCTTATCCCCTTTCCCTTGGTCACTCCACCTATGCTAAAAGCCAGGAGAGAGGTGGTATAGGAACTCCCAAGGCAGCCATACACCACCAGAGATTTCCATTATGAAGAGGGAATCAATCCTAGAGCTCTTTAAGTCAAAATGAGGCCAAAGAACAGTGCCCTAGTACCAAATTCAAAGCTGGGGTATCTGGATGCAATTCTGTCTTGGCATTAGTGGGAATTGGGTTGCATGTGCCTGGTGTAAGAATGTAGTGAGATTAGTTACCCATCATAGTTCATTCAGTATCTATGTTTTTGTGTACAAAAGGCATATGAACTACACTTCTTGTAAGGTAATTTTTTTTAATTAATGGAGATATCCTATCTCCTAGAACTGGAAGGGACCTTAAAAGGTCATTGAGTCCAGCCCCCCTGCCTTTACTAGCAGAACCAAGTAGTGATTTTGCCCTAGATCCCTAAGTGGCCCCCTCAAGAATTGAACTCACACTGCTGGGTTTAGTAAGCCAACGCTCAAGCCACTGAGCTATCCCTCCCTCCTTGATACATATAAAGGACTTTGAAAGACCAGACCATACATTTTAAAATTGGTGCCCATCCCTGAAAATATTTACAAAAAGGATGCTATCTGAACACACAGCTGTATTTCGTTCCCAGTATTTCAACAAGAGATGGGCCTCACCTATACGATTGACTTTCAAATCCAGTTCACCCAAGGTTCTGGGCATTTTAGGCTTCTGAAATTCTATCAATTCCTTTATATGTGTGATGTTCATCCCCATATGTCATTAACAAAGTATATGTTAGACCTGGTCTGGAATTTCCTGTCTTTTTCAACAGAAAATGCAATTTCTGCAACCTTGAATTTTGTCAGTTTTCCACTAGCAAAATCTAAACGAAATATTTTGTTTTGGCTCCGGTGGACCAACATGTAAACATTTCACATTTTCTAACCAAACTGAATTCTCTATAGGCTGAGCTCTCTGGCTGAACTACATCTCACATAATGCAATACAGGCTCCCTTCCTACTGTGGTGCATCATGGGAGTCACATGACCACAGCCTTTGCTCCACCCATTGATTGGATGCTTTCCTGGAAACTCTTTGTCAGCCTCATGTATTTTTTCTGCTTATCTGGCCCCCTTCCAAAGATTTCTGTCTGGGTGGGGGAAATGTGATGTACTGTTTTCAGCCTGCTGGGATACTTTGTTTTATGGTAAGCTCCTTTTATGTTTTGCCCTATTAAATAGATTGGCTTTAGCCAGATAATGACAATATACCTTGGGGAATACTGAATGAGTTTCAGTCATGCCTTTAGCTTCCTGCTGGGCAACTCAACATTAACTCCGTCCTCATAACAGCACACAAGGGAAATAGGTAGGGAAGCCAGAAAAGGCCTAGTGTTCCATCAAGTGTTCAAATACCATGATGACACACAGTGTATTAAAACCTAATCTATAGGTAGATTAGGCAAATAGCTACCACGCCCCAAAAATGTCTTCTGGCATATCCCTTAGACCATTCACAGCAAATCAAAAAAATATTTATTTTTCAAATAGTAGTGACTCTGGGCAGAGCAGCCAGTGAGACTTTTAAAATACTGCAACAAACTGAATGGACTACAGTTTTCTCCTGGATGAATTAGAACTGCTCCACTTTGTGTCATTGGTGCCTACTAACAGCTACCGCTGATTCGTGCTTAGCCCATGGGCCTATGCTTTTGGAGGAGGAGACTTTGAATTCCATCCTAACTACTGCTGCGGCCACATAGTAACAATCATGACTTTCCTTGGTGCCCATGCAGTTGTTTATAGTACACCATACCTTAGCTCACATTGTTTGACTTGAGCTAAGTCAGAGAGAGAGGAGAGCAGCCAAAGGCAAGGCAAAAATTGTTAGAGTTGTGCAATGCCTGGTCAGCAAACTTGTGCCCATGGATACTTTTTCTAGGTGGACACACTTGGCTATAATGAATGCAGAGAGACCAGGGTTACTAGAGCCAAGGTGACTCTGCAGGTGCTTTGGCATTAGGAAACTCATCAAGGACCAGACCAGTAACACGCTCTGTGGGTCTGATTTTCAGAGCATCCAGAACTGCAATTGAAAGCAATAGCTGTTAAAAAGTTGAAACTCCAGTTTGACTATAATTGTACTTTTATGCCCTTTTAGGTGGCTCTGTCACTCGTTATGAATTGCAACAAATCTGTACCCATCCAGCAGTGGCACAGTAGTTGTTATCGTGTACACACAGCCATGTAGAGCCTCCTAATAACAGAGGAGATAGACAGACAGACTAGCGTGGACACCCTCCCAAAGAATGTTGTCTGGCCTAGGTGATCACAGTGGTTCCTTCTGGGCTTAGAATTGATGAATGTGACCATTCAGAAAGTGAAACACAAACACGGGCTTAAAAAATGTCTTCCATGCCTCTTAAAATGTACAATTCTTTCTATCAACATGTTTTAACCATAAATAATCAAATGAGCCCAATCCCACAGCCATGGAAGTTAATGGCAAAATTCCCCTTGACTTCAGTGGGTGCAGGATTGGGTCCTGATAAGACATCTAAGGCAAAGGTTCTCAAACTGAGGGTTATGAGCCCCCAGGGGGGTCACAAGGTGGTTACATGGGGGTCGCGAGCTGTCAGCTCCATGGGGCTGACAGCCCTGAACCCCCATTAAATTAAATCCCCCCCATTTTTAATTTATAATATGGGGTCACACTCAGAGGCTTGCTGTGTGAAGGGGGTCACCAATATAGAAAGTTTGAAAACCACTGATCTAAGGATTGAGAAGTGAGCCTTTTAGTTTCATGATGCGAAACACCCTGGAAAAATAAGGGATGCAGTACAAATTTCTTCTTTCAATTGGATTAAGCATTTTCCTGTAATAAATGCTCAGTGGCTCTGTGAAGGCTACCATCATGCAGTTCCTCGTTAAATAGGGTGTACTGGGGTCAGCTGTGTTTGCAGACGGGAAGAGGAAGTTTGTGCACAGAAACAAGCAAGCAGCACAGAGTGAGAGGAGGTGAAAAGTCACATGGCTGCTAATTGGTGGTTTAGTCTAGCAAAACATGAAGAAAGTGTAAGCAAGGGAGTAAAGAAGAGTTTTAGTTTTATAAAGTCCTCTGCACTATGCCCAAGCAAAGACAGGAGCTGTGAGTGAACAAAGCCAAAGTTAAAAGAAAAAGAAAGGAAGGAAGGACTCATAGTATAAAGCTACTATGAGCGGGAAATTCCTTTTTGGAATTGCATGAAAGAATATACCAAACCTTATTCCTTAGCAGTAGAGATTGTTGGGATATTATAACTAGGAGTCCACCATGTGGAAGCATCAACATTATGACAATCTAAGCGGACCTTCACTCAATCCATGGAGCTCAGTGGTATAAGCTGTGCTCTGTCCTGAACTAACATCTGAAAGACCTGTGTTTCATTGCAGAGCCCAGTCAATTTCCTCTGCTTAGCAGTATTGCAGATCCAATGCACCTGTCTCCTATAAGGGAGGGAGTGTCTTATGTTGCTCAGTACTGAGCTACTTAAGGAACTGTACTGATGGATTCTGAGGAGTCCTTTCCAAGAAGCCTTCTTGGTCAGCAGTGTTGTTATCACGACCCTTAGACACTGATGTTGCAAGTATACTCTGAAAGTGATAATGTAAAAATTACACCTTTTTTACACAACTGTGATAATACTCCCAGTGTGTATTTACTGCTGTCATATCTGTTAGCTTCACTGAAGTCTATATTGCTTTTACACCTGGTAGCATAGTAGAATCAACACTGCTAAAAGGGAATGAAGTGGATTCTGTTTCAGTTTATGTATGAACAAACTTATTTGGTATGTTCCAATTTGGCTTGTGCAGGTGCCATCAAAGGCAGAATTTGGTCTGCAGCTCCTTTATCAGTGATGATGAAGGGGAAGGAAAAAACTCAGCTTGATGTCCATATTCCAAGGAGAGTTTGCAGGAATCGATGTAAGTAATACTTTAAAAAAAAAAACTTTTAAACTGGCCACTGGTGATCTGTAAATCACTGAGAGACAATAAATATAGAACCCCCATGCTGCTATTTCTATGGCTACCTTTTTTGGAGCTGTAGTGTGCTTTAAAGATGGAAGCATTTTATGTCTTCTTTTTTGCTTGTGGACACAGTGAGGTACTGTATGTTTGCAGACAGTTTCAGGTGACGTTAATCAGATTACTCCATTTAACATCAGTGCATGTCATGAAACTGAGCCTGAGTAGCTCTTTGAAAATATAGGTTGAAGTAGATATTTCTGGTTTGTTGTTTTCTGTACAGAATGTACCAGCATTATTTTAGCTAGTCAAATTCAAGTGTATACACAAGATGAGAAGAGTGCAGTTCTTAGTCTAGAATATTAGTCAGATCTTTTATGTTAACATTCATAATGGACGTGTCTTTTTGTCTTCTTTAAATAAACTATCTAGGAATTCTGAATTACAGTTAAGACATCTTCAGTGCTAATAGCTAAAAGGAAAGGAATTGGGGAATTTTATGAATGTCTGTTAAACTGCGGGGCGTGATTGCCTTAAAATAAAGATAACTCCTTGCTCATTTCCTCCTAATTATAAATTAGTGAGTG
The DNA here is from genome assembly GCF_016161935.1 of Mauremys reevesii. Taxonomy (NCBI): domain Eukaryota; kingdom Metazoa; phylum Chordata; order Testudines; family Geoemydidae; genus Mauremys; species Mauremys reevesii. The sequence continues at coordinate 185,394,538 of NC_052624.1, read as the reverse complement.
TGTATGTTTATGTAAATACTGCCGCCCTCTCCTGGGTGGAATCAGGAGTGTTCAGCTATATGGCTTCATACAATGAAGAGCGAACAAAGCATCTCCTTTATTCAAGTGTATAAGAACGGGGTTTTTGAAGGAAGTTCTGAGTTCAGGCCTCTCTTACTCCAAGAAGTTCAGTGTGGCCATGTTGGACAGCATGCATCTTAGCGTGGCAGCTGCTATAAACTGTTGGTTCTGTCTTACTGGTAGCCATTGAGATGGAAGTTATGCAGAAGGGGCAACAATGTGGGACATAACTTATCTGTAGCTCAGGCTCATGGTGGAGTCACCTCTTTAAAAAATAGTGTATTAAACCGCAAATGAACTGAACGAATTACACTAATATTCTTCATATAAACAAAATAACATTGGAAAAGCCCCCGCCGTGCACTGACCTCCATGAACAGCATCGTATTGAGCCGGTTGGCATACTTTAACAGCTGGGTTTTCCTTTGTACAATAAAAAGGTAACATGATAAAGAGAGATGTGGTTGTTATTGCTCATTGGCTTGGCAATGATATTGAATGTGCACGTTCATGGACAGACACCCAGTGGACTGGGGAGACTTACATTTAGGCTCTGTGACTACTAGACACTACTGCTACTGATAGCAGGATTTTTCACCTGTAAACAATGAAACACGAAAAATGTTATGCAAAATACTCCCATAGTAGGATGGTGAGGATTAGTGAGAAAGCACGTGTTGCTCTCCGCTCAGGCATTGTGATGTAAAACCCCATTAAAAACATAAGGGAAGTGCGCTAAGGAACACAGGCTTACTCAAAACAAGGGCAAGTTTAGACATCTCGCTCTTCCATTAACTGCAGTAGCCATGTCAAATCAGCCAGAAAATCTGTTCCATTTTAGTAGGTCATTAGAACTCCCATACACTGAGATGTAAAATAAATCACAATATCTAGGTACTACAGTGAAAGGCACGTTCACTGTAGATAGATGCTTAGATATAGTAATAAACTTTCACCTACATATCCCCAACCCAAAATAGACATACCTGTACCAAAGTTAAAGTTCAGAAATGGAGCTTGTTTCCAGCAATAATAATGGAAATTAAGTATTTTTAAAATTCATATAACATATTTCAGGGAAGTATTATGTTAATGTATGAAATGTATAACATTTGTAGTAAATATAATGCTGTGCATGACACTTGAAGGTTGTAAACTAGTGCTCATGAGCAGGGATGGCACATTAGTTATCACTGCTACCTAGTGGCCTGGTGAATGACCTAAAACCCTAATGTTTCCCCTTCCTCTTCTCCACACCCAGAATCATGAGATGTAGGAATAATAAACATGCCCTGTGCTGTCGTCTGACACACTGAAACACTGAGATTACAGTACAATCCTGCAGGATATAAATCTCACGGATGCTGTCAGGTGATAGAAAATGCAGAAAGGCCATTTCTTTCGGTGCAAACTCCTTATCAGTGTAATGTATCTGAACAGTTTAGATTGAAAGAAAAGACACTGAGTCAACCTGACCTCAGATTTCATAGATTTTGCACAGAAACTCATTATTTGGTAGTCTCTCTGGTGGCTGTCGAGGGGAACATCAGAAATTATAGGGCATTTTTTAAAAGAGCAGAGGACAACCCCAGGGTTCTGACTGACGTCTGTCTTCCTATGTAATAGACCCTTCTAATATCTTTGCTTGTATGTGAGACTTACTGCTGAGGGCCTGAGAGCTGCTACATTTTTCTGCAGAATCAAGGCACTCCCAGTGTCTGAAACAGTACTTTGTAAAGCACTTTAGGTTATCTTGAGTATCAAAGAACATCTATAAACCTCAATTCTAGTTTCTTCTTCTGTGTTTTTAAGTATACTTCAAAGAGCTGAATGCATGCATATAAGCCTCTCATTTGTTTTACCAGATCCCAATTGCTATTTCTAAAACTGCTTGAGCATTTTAGGTAACAGGCTAATGAAAACTCTGGGTATCCCACTTTGCCTCCAGATTTGTATACCTCATTCTGCCATGGCTATGGATGGCCTCAAGCCTATGCTACCTCTGGGGTTGCAAAGAGCTCCAGACATCCAGGAGCTTTGCACCAAACAGCAAATAATTCCAATAACCAAGTTACTGACTGACCACCCGCTCTTTCAGAGGCCGGGGGTCCCCTTCTCCCTGTTCATCTTCTCTGTTCCTTCCCTGTCTGTGGTCTGGCACTAGGATGCAGGCTGGCAAGGCCCCAAGCCAGCTTTCCTCCCTGCTTTGCTTGTTATGCTCCTGGCTGGCTTGCATATGTGCTAGCAGCCTTTGCACGCACTGCCAGATGGGGAGTTGTCATCAGTATATAGAGTTTAGTGGGTGGGGCCACCACAGGTAGGGAGGGAGCTGGATGACATTCTGCCCACCCTGCTCTGTATAAAGCCCCAAATAAACCTAGTGTTGATCCTGACCATAGAAAGTAGCTTTCTAACATGGACCAGGATTTATGATGTTCACAATGTACTTGTTTCCTTGCCAGTACTCTGAATGCTTTTCCAGCTCATTGCTGTTTCACAGCAGAATAGGAGTCTTGCTGTCAGAGGGCTAAACCCACTCATTTGTGCACTGAAGTCTTTGCTCCCCGTTCCTTGCAAGTGGATGATTTTATTAGAACTGGTTTTATACTAGATTGAACACTTTCCCTTGAGGAAAAAATAACATTTCTTATACTATCTGTTCTCTGAACAATCATTTGACACAATTCAGGTGATAGTAACTACTACCTAACAAATGAAACTAGAATTGGAAGAAGCCCCAGCATCACATTTCCCTCTCCATGCTGTGCTGAGGTATCAGTCTCTGCCATGAACAATTTCAGTATTAATTAGAGCTGGGTGATGTTTTCCAAATTTTGAATTTTTTTGATTAAATTTGTCATCACAATTTCAAATATTGATGTAAAACCAGTATGGTATTTTCACAACACTATTTTTCAACTACCTGTAGAGCTAGTCATTTTTGTTGCTGTTGACATTTTGACAGGAAAAAGGTTCTCATTTTTCCAAATAGCTCTATTGCTAATATTATCAATTATTTTGTTAGTCCTAAAGTGCCACAAATTTGCACGGATAAAAGGGAATAGGACTAATTTTTTCTTTTTCTTTTTTTTTTTAATCTCAAACCTGTGTGACTTCACTGCTTTCAAAGGAGTAACTCATGGAAGTATGCCAGAGTTGGGTCAGCATCTGGCCCAGTGTCCCTGCCTTGAAGAGCTTATAATCAAAGTGAAAACAACGTGACATGGGATGGCAACACACATTGAGAGGTGTAATGGAAAGGGAGGGCAAAGATTACAGTAATAACAAGATCACTGCTGTAGCTGGATTCACCCTGGCTGGCACATAGAGGCAAAACTGTTCCATTTGTTCTGGCCCTCTCTGAGCCCCCTAGTGGAAGGAAGATTGTATCACAGCTGACTTTCCACACAATGGACTTTTAGTTACTGGAGGCTCTGTGCACTGGTTTATACCAACTGAATTCAGCATCAGTAGTGTGTAAACCTAGCCTTTAGGAGGCCTTGGATGCAGCCCAGACCTCAGCCTGTCAAGAACACATGGGGGAGGGGAGAAGACTCCATATGAGACACAATAATAATGTTTTTAAAGATTTGAGATTTATTGAATTTGTTTTGCACAAATAATATTGTCTATAATCTTATTCAGTATGTCACAAGTTCCTAGGCCTATAGGTGCAGTTACCGAGATGCCACTAGATGTCTCTGTCAGTAGCTAAACTCCTATAGACAGGGGATTGCATCTCCTACCATGAATCTTCATCATTCATTTCTTCTGTTCATTCATGGGAGGTTGTGAATTCTATACTCCATGTCTGGACACACTAGATCTACTCTAGGGTGTTCTGCTGCCCTAGGCAAACCTGCAAATATCCATCTCTGCTATAGACATAGTCACCATGCAGTTACTGAGTTGTTTTGCTGTCTGTAATATTTTTACTGCTCTAGGCAACCATCTATTAAATTCTGCCTACATGGACTAGATTTGCTCTACTGGCAGTATTTCAATCATGAATCCCTTGAGTCTTTAACTCTCTGAAAGCCGTGTCCCATCTTGGATGATGCAACAGCTGCAACTATTTCAGTTACCAGTGAAATGACTTGGCACAGTTTAAAAAAAAAAAACACTAGTGAATTCCTGCCAGGGAAAATGTTCCCATCCCTGTGCTCCATTAATCCCTGAAGGGCCTTAGTGTTTGGTCCAGAGCCCCATAACTTCCAGTCACGGCAAATAGGTGTGCTGAGTATTACAGCCACACTTTCACTCCAATGCTTGGATGCAAAAGCAATAGGCAAGAGTCGTTCTTTGCGGAATGGGAAGAGGAGTGATCTGATATTACCCATTTCTGTATTCTTCAGACATGGGGACCATTTTGACAATTTGTAAGAAAGCCCCTCAGCTCAGGTTATCCTGTGACATTCTCTTCCAAAATTATTTCTAGTCTTAAATTCTACAGCCCATGTCATGCACAGCTGGGATACCTTACAACAGTACAGAATGATACAATTGGAATGATTCCCTTGAAGATAGCTTTACTCCCATATAAGATAATGAGTAACCCAGCCAAGACAAAGGAAGAAAAAGAATATAAAGAAATAAATCCAAAAACATGTGGTTGGTGTTTTTCACTTGCGCTGGGTTTTGTTTTTTAAGTTAGGAAAAGATTTTTCCTTAACTTTTCTATGTATATTTTTCTTTATGGGACACCAGTGCTCCTTGTCGAAGTTTATGCCTGAAGCAGGTGTGTGTATGTTTCAGAGTGTAGACTTTCCTGCTGTTGGTATACCGTGGTCCTGCCTGTATATGCTTTTCACTGTGTTTCTGAATGGCAAAGAGAACTGTCCTAGAACTTAGAAGAGGAAATGCTGCCATACAGAGGAAGGTGTGTTTCAGAGCAATATTTGGGTTTCAAATGAGGAAAATGGAAAAACTAGTATTTACTGCTTGAGTGCATACACTGTGTATTGCCAAATTGCTGCCTCTGAGGTTCTGATTTAACCCTTCCTCACTACTGGGTAAGTATTGTCCATAAACATTACTGCAAGTCTGAGAAGTGCCTTCAGCTTTCCTGGTAGTCTCTGTTTCTACTCAATCTCCCTATGTCCTTGAGCACAGTGGGGCTAAGGGTATGTCTACACTACTGCCGGCGGGTAGTGATCGATCTATCAGGGATCAATGTATTGCGTCTTGTCTAGACACAATACATCGATCCCTGAACGCGTTCCCCGTCAACTCTGGAACTCCACCAGGGCGAGCAGCGTAAGCAGAGTCAACGGGGGAGCGGCGGCCGTCGATCCTGCGCCGTGAGGATGTGAAGTAAGTCAATCTAAGTCGATCTAAGATGCGTCGACTTCAGCTACGCTATTCTCGTAGCCTAGGTTGTGTATCTTAGATCGATTTCCCACCCACCCCCCCCCAGTGTAGATCAGGCCTAAGTCTGTCCTCTATTATGTCTGTGAAATTGTGGCATTTGTATGGGTGTAACTGAAGGCAGAATTTAGCCTAGTGTGTTTATGCCATGCAAGAAACAAAGGCCTAAATAAATGCAGCTGGTAGTGGAGTTGTGCTTTCAACCAACATGTAATAAAAAAGAGAGAGGTTACATTCACACTAGGGATTTTCTTTCACTCTAATCACTACAAGAGCTTTATCTGTTTTAACAGCACTTTTCTGGAAATATTTTTAGTATTTTAGTAATATTTTCAAACATGGGCACCAAAATAGTCTGTCCAAATCGCCCATTTGAATGCTCTAAGCTGCGCTTACATGCATATAATAAATACCATTTCTGTGTCTACTGTTGTTGATTTAAATGCCTATTCTGTTTAGGTGCCCATGTTTGAAGATTGGGTTTACAGTAAATAAGGATAGCTTTAATAATGCAAATTGGGAAGGATTGATGTTACCTTAACGGTCTTAAAGCAACCTCTCAAAAAATGCTGAGTCTGGCATTGCCAAACAATAGAATTTCATTAGCCAGGAACTACATATTAGGGCTCAGGCAGCTTGTTTAAATACATTTATAATGCCTCGTTGCCAGTGGCAGACCTGCTTCAGGCTCACCTCAGGTCTCTGCTGTTTCTGTCTGGGTCTGTATCCCAGCTCATGTTTACCTTTGTGTATACAGGGCTGCCTTTCACCCTAAAGGGATCTCAAAGCATTTTATGGACTACATGCGTGAGGATCACTTCACCTTACCACTGAACACAGCCACCTCGGGGGTAGAAACCCAGCAGATATTTGTGCACCAAAAATACCGTGCACAACAGTGTTTTAAAGAAGGGAAGTGAAGAATAACTTCTCCAATTAAAAATACTGGGAGACTCTCTTAAGCAGGTAAACTGCCAAGCTGATAAAGTGCTAGAGTTGAAATTTGGCCAGAATATCTGCACTGTTACAAGAAATGCTGTTGGATCACTAATGACTACATGTGGTTAGGATTTCAGCTTTAGGTATAATCTTAAAACTGACCCCTCCAGCAGCATAACCCCTGTCCCCACACCATCCTCTAGCATCAAGCATACTGTTAACACTCATAAAAATTGATCCAGTAGAGACTTGAGTGAAGATCACTACTAGTGATTCTCCAACCTCACCTCCCACTTCACACTAGGTTTTCTTTGCAGGTCCCCAGTCCCACTACAGCCTGATCCAAAGCCTATTAAAATGAATGGAAAGACTCCCGTTAACTTTAACTGGCTTTGGATTCAACCCTTACTGTAATATGTGAGATCTGCCAGAAAGAAGATAGCAAAAATTGATTCAACTGCTGGTATCTCTCTTCCTAAATATGTCCTCAGAGTGTATTACAATTCCAGACAGTTTCTATTATAGGGTCAGCAGGTAGCGAACCCTTTATTTAGGTTGCCTAATACCTTTCATTATAAAAGATTCTTGCAACCTTTTTATTTTTATTAGAATCTCTAACACCTCCCACAGTTTGAATCAGGCATTTGTACTCTGGCAAGGAGAAAGCTCTTGGGCTAGAGAAATGCCTTTTTTTTTTTTTGATTGATGAAATTCCATTCAAGTTTGGCAGTTAAAAATCACCCTTTCCTTTCTCTATTCGGTATTCTTCAGGATAACATTGGAAGCACGACAAAATTAAAAAGTGAGCACCAACATTCTTTCTCTCACACACAATAGAACTGTGCCAGTGCCACCACCAGAGCAGCAGCATACACTTCACTGGGAAAGTATGGGGCTTCTAGAGCAATCGTAGCAGCAGGGAGATTTTTTGGGGGGAAAACTGGATTCATCACTCTGACTTCTTCCTGGACCTGGAACATAGGGCAGTATCTCCCCCAACTTCTAAAGTGTGTAGCGGGAGAGAAAGAAAGCATTGGGATGGGCCCCTCCAACTAATACCCTGACCTAACACATTACCCCAACAGCTCATTTTCCTCCTCACACACTTCTGGTGGCACCACATGGTGCAGAAGCCCCCAACTTCCCAGGAGGGGTAAAGAGAGAGGTGGGTTGAGATCTCTTTGAACACCACCAAGGACATGACCCTAGTAACCGAAAACCCTCCATCCATCTCCACCTCTGCCACCCTTCTCCCTGGGATAACAGCCTTCCTGTGCTATCAGGTAATATGGTTAGTCCTCAAGTGGTAGCAGTGTGTGCTGCTGTGCTTAAGGTTCAGTGTTCAAGCTGTGGTGATGATGATGGTGGATTGAGTCCTTCCCCAGAGGCTGACAGAGGTTCAGCTGCCTTGGGAAGAGAAGTGGCCAAGAGCCTGGAGTGATCAGTGGAGCTCCTTGTGCAAAGGAGCTGGGGCAGGACCCCAGAAGCACGACTTGCTAGGGGGACCTGGTAAAGCCCTGGGGAAGGGGCAGAAAAGTGTTGGGGAGCCTGGATACAAGGGTTAAGGGCTACATTTTGTTTAACAATAATTATAATTAATAATAATCTCAGGAAAGGAGACCTTATGATTAAATTCAATATTGTATTTGAGTGTATTGAGTCAGGCCCTGAAGAAGAAGGGAATATAGGAATTGCCTTACTGGATCAGACCCATGGTCCATCTAGTCCAGTATTCCGCTGCCAAGAAGGGCTAGCACCAGATGCTTCAGAGGAAAGTGTACAAAATCCTGAAGTAGACTGCTGTGGTATAATCTCATCCTAATAGTTAGAAATGGGTTTATACTCTGAAGCACATGGTGGCATATCCCTTCCTAAATTTCTCTATTCTTGAAACCCTAAGCACAGCAATGCACCCATTCAGAGCGGGTATAGTGGCACTCTTACAGTACCCTCGTGGGTCATGCAATCTTCCATATGGCAGGCTGACTCCTCCTCCCCAACCTATCTGGGAGTCACACTCATCTCAGGAGATGCTAACAAGCAGCAGTTTGAGAACTCAGGTTGAGCATTTGTGCTTGAGTCCCCATATAGTGGGTGCAAAGAGGCATGAGGAAGTCTCCTTAGCTTTTCTCTTCCCACCCCTTACCGAGCACCTGAGCAAGGATCAGGTTCAATCTGGCACACTGAATTCTTGAGCCCGAGTTTCCATGATGGAAGAGTTTGTAATCCACAAATGGAAGATTTGCTGACTAGTTGTAAGAAAAGAAGGCTTTAGTCCCTTCACCTCAGTTTTAATGTTTAAACTAGAGAGGAGCCTATACTGCAGGACTTAGATATGGAGCTAAACTTGCCTATGTGAGATCTGGGGTTTTGGTTTGGCCTATGTTACAGACTGGACTCAGTCCTTACATTTGGATCAGGATTCAAATCTGCATTTCAGCAAAGGAAAGTGGGTGTTGAGCACTGTCTCCAGTTTAAATAGAAAGGAGATTGGTACTATTTTCCTCTTCAGCTATGTACTGGTAGTATTAATTAGCAGGACAAGTTTGGAGTGCTGCTAATAGACCTTCCATACAACAGCCTCTGCAGTAAAAACCCTCTATGCAAGCATCAGCAATTCTTGAAGACAGAATATTAGCATGAATACCTGAAGACTCTTTAGATTGCAGGCCTGGGATAGGTTGTCAGATATGAGTAAATTGGAATCAAATATGTCTAGCAGTCAGACTACCTAAAGATGGAATAATCAAAACCATCAAAGCCTGGTGCATAATGGTTTGAGACAAGTGGTCTGGCAAATATTGTTCTAATATCATCTTAACCGCAAGGGCTGCTCAGATGTGTTTCTCAAGGAGGTTGAAGTTAGCAAAGAGTACTTGTCATTAATCTTTTATAATGGCTTTTGGGAGCCACAGTTCATTTAAACATTTTACATTTTTATTACTTATGTATGCGGGGCAGCAATTAAAGCTGTCGTGGTCACATAATGAAGACTAATGAAAGCAAGAGTAGGGCAGGTTTTCATTTTCTGTCAACCTGAATATCCATCTCCTTCCACAACAATAATTTTTTTTTTTTGCTTGAAAGACAGCTCCCTTGAAGCATCAAACTAAACACCCTCACAACTGTACAAGATGAACTATGAAGACTGAGTGGCCCCTTTTTTCGCTAGGAAGAATACCACCTCTTGGTGATCACACAAGCCCCCTAAAAGCCTCTGTCTTTCTCAATGCGAGCAAAGCCGGAGTGATATAACAGCATCCTGATGGTATGTATTCTTGGCCACTGTGAAGTAAAAGTTTTGGAGGAAAGACAAGGATTACTCATCCCACAATTAGTCATCCTGCAATGCATTTTTATACTTGAGAGAAATGCTATTCCGTTACCAAGTGCCCAATTTTCATGTGTTTTTGCTTTCTCACATTATAATTAAGAAAGGCTAGGAGAAGCAAAAAAGTTGACTGTTGCAGTTTTGGGGGCCCTGAAAAATGGGTCAAAGGGAACAAATACCATATCCACTCATGTGTGTCCATACATTTATTATACCCAATTAGCCTCAGTACCAGTTTCACATTTCATCTTTTCCTCTACTTCATCATTGTACATCAGTTTCCTCTTCTGTCTATTGGAGACTCATGAATATGGGCTTGTTTATGCAGGGATTTATTCTGAAATAGCTGTTCCTGATTAGCTCCATGTGTGGACATTCTTATTCAGGAATAAGAGCATTCACATCTTTACTGTAAATCAGGCATAATCAGGAAGACCTGAAGAGCTCTGTGGAGCTCGAAAACTTCTCTCTCTCTCTCTCTCTCTCTCACCAACAGAATCTGGTCCAATAAAAGATATTACTTTACCCTTGTCTCTTTAATCAGGAATAGGCAATCTGCTTTAAAATCACACCCTACCTTATTCTGGGTTAATTTTCATGTGTCGACAATACACAAACCTAATACACAACCCTTGCAAAGTGCCTGTGTGTGTCACTGCTTCTCTTTGGAAGGCCCTAAGCTCCTCTCTTCTGTTGGCTGAAGTGTTTTTGTCATAGTGTGTATATATGTAGAATTAATTGCATTAAGCTGGTTTAGCTCTCTAGTTCCAATGCACGGTGCTACATGGGGATATTCTAAGTTTAGGGGTGTCCTCCCTCAGCATGCCTCGCAACTGTACCATAAGCCAGTTAGGGTTTGGTAAACTTAACGAGGCAGTGCTTCTTGTCATTTAATAATAGACTCATCCCACACTGGCTCCTGATGGAATTGTTTCCTGTTCTCTGTGCCAGAGCAGAGCTCTCTCTGATGCGTGGGCCATAGAGGCAGGAGATCCTGAAGGGTTCTCCCATCCCCAAAGTGATACACTGATTTGTAGTCTAATAACAAAATACAGGGGTACCTGAACATTCTAATCATCTGAAATTTTGTATTAATGTCCCTTCACTGGAGCTGTTCTGAGTCGAGAAGGCAGTACAGATGTAGTAAGTGTTAATCATAAATATCAAGAGACAGAGTTTAATGGGACAAAGCCTCCAGCCCTTACTCAGGCAACACTCCCGTTGAGTAAGAGCTGATTAAGGGCTTTAGTATTTTGCCCCAAATAGTTCAGCTAGCAGGGCCGGCTCCAGCTTTTATGCTGCCCCAAGCGGTGAAGGAAAAAAAGAAAAGAAGAGAAACCCGATTGAGCTGCCACCGAAGTGCCGCCGAAGAGGAAGAGAGGGAGTGAAGGACCCGCCGCCGAATTGTCACCACAGACCCGGACGTGCCACCCCCACAACGGGTGGACTGCCACCCCGTTCTCTTGGCCGCCCCAGGCACCTGCTTCCTTCGCTGGTGCCTGGAACTGGCCCTGCAGCTAGTACAACTTGACATTCTTCATTGATCTGTATATGGCAACTCCATTATTGCTTTGGCCATTTGACTTTTGGTTTTAGTATATTTAGGTCAAGCCCAAGGCATGTGTCATTTGAATACTGCTGCATAAAGCCCCACCCTGTCTGGCCTCCTTCCCAACTTTCACTTTTTTAACCTCCCCAATCTCTGGCCCACCAATATCCCCTCCTTAAAGGGTGAACTTGGGAACCACCCTTCTCTGCCCCATCCCTTCTCCCCTCCATGACAGAACCTTCCTGATATTCTACTCCTCATTGATGCTGAGTTGCCAAATTGTCCTCTTCTAAATCTATTTCATGACCACAGAAATCTGCCTGAAAATTAGCATAAGATCATTTATAGCTTTCCCTACCCTGATATATTAAAGTTAACATCTTCCTGTTAGAGATACTTTTTGTGTCTCTAACACACCACAACAAGATCTGAATATAAGAAATGAAATTTAGAGCAAATCATGGGCCAAATTGACTTTACTTAAAACAGTATTAAAACAGATGAGCTAGTGTATTTCATTTGGAAAAACAGCAGCTGTGACTGTGCAGTAACTACTACACTTCTCCAAAGGGTGTCCCCCACCCCACCCCAACACACACAGCCAAATATAGCTTGAAGTATGAAGGTGAAACTCCCATGAAAATTTCTGGGCCAAATTTTGTAATCATGTAAGTTGATTTGAAATCTGGTGTAAGTAGCAAAGCAGTGTAAACTGCATCAGGTGTCGAAAATGAGTGTAACCTACATGCTGGTGAATGTGGGGAACACATTTGTAGCAGGAAAGCAGCTAAACTAAAGCTATCACCAGCTGCTCTAACTCACACTACATCATTGCTAGCACTCCTTGGGATCAATTTGGCCCCCTGATGCAAGCAGATGACAAGCACTGTATTCCCTTGCCACAGAATACCAAATCAGTGTAAGTTATGCCGGTCACCATTAAAATGTCAACATCTAAGTATAGGAAATAATTTCTGTCTCTCGGCTGTCTCTGTGCAGCAGCTGTAAGTACGTGGTACTTTCAATTGCAACCACTGTACTGCACATGTGTTTAGAGCCAAATTGGTGCAAATTACCTTGCTCTTGTGCTTTTACAACCATTTTTTTGGCTCTTCAAGAGTCCTGTTTGTATCTTTGGGGAAACTGGCCCATTATCTAAGGCCTTGTGGATATTCCTATTTAAAAGTGGTTTAAAAACCAACTTAGTAAACTGGAGCAAACCCCCCCGCCCCCCGTGGGCACTCTGAATTGGATTTAAACCATACACTTTAACTTAGTAAGGAATCCAGTACTGGTGAAAGGTGCACTGGAAGCCAAATTCTGCATAGCCACGGAACAACTGCATCTCAGGCAGTGGCACTGCAAGATTCCTCATGGTGCCTCCTTCATCAGCAGAGTGGCTTTTTGTGAGTGTGGAGGGGGTGTTTTGTTTTTTATTCTTTACTAGTCTAAGGCTCTGATCTGGCAAAGAGCTCTGTGCAAGCTGACCCTGCATCTATGCAGAGCCCAAATGAAGACAATGAGGCTCTGGGGAGGTGCCGTGATCAGCCCACATGGAGCTCATCATCAGATCAGTGCACAAGCCAAGATGGTAATACAGATATA